>NC_052327.1:2849883-3149883 GCF_016432855.1 Salvelinus namaycush | reverse complement strand
TGCTTTGTCTGACCCTGTCGACGCGTTGTCAGTGATGACCATTCTCTAAAGATTTAACGGGTAGACATCAGCTCAAGGGGAGGGGGGCGTTGATGTTTTCTGTCACACACACACACAAGCGTGCATGCCCACGCGCGCTCACACACAGCCCTCGGGTGGGGGTTGATGAGTCGAAGGGAGGGTGTTTTCTCCAAGGAATCAATGTATTCTGACAGGCTCTACATTGTCTGATTACCAATGCCGTATTGAGTGAAGAGGCCAACACACTATATTGCTCATACATACTTCCTATATTTTAGGCCCTTGTGTATGGAATTCTGTTGAAATTCAATACAAGGTATACATTTTCTTAAGGAGATAAGGAGTCTGGCCCTCTTCTGTATTTAAAAAAAAACATTTTAGAAGATACAGAGGTAAAGTGACATAGGAGACAGATAGTAGGGGTATAGACATGAAGTGGCCGAGACAGGGCTCAAACCCCTCTCGCTGTCACGGCCGTCATCGGGTAGGAGACCAAGGTGCAGCGTGGTGAGCGTACATTTATTTTATTTATAGACTGTCGCCAACAAAACAAGAAACAAAATAAACGACCGTGAAGCTTCCGAGGGCTATAGTGCCACTAACAAAGTCAACTACCAATAATCACAGGTGGGAAAAAGGGCTGTATTTTGTGGGATATGCAAAATGTGTCTACTTTGAACACCTCTATCTCTTCCATACATACAGTATTTGTACCATTATAGAAGTGCTCAGAAAGTAACATTTTGGACCTGAATGCCAAAACATTCAAGAGATAGAATGACTAGTCTAGAGGCTTCTATGTCATTGTAGTAGACAGGAGTACACTGGTCAACAATTATGTCACTGTGAGTAAACCATGGAGCTGTTCTACAAAAACAAAAGGTGATTGAACTCAAAATGGATTTACCCAGCTGACTGATTCTCAAGACTCAGCCAAAACAAATGTAGAATTACACCCTACACACAAACTTAGGCTATAGGCTGCGTAAAATAACCTGGTAGGCTATAGGCCGTACCTGTTTAACTTTTTTTTATGCTGAAGTGGCCTCTCAAAAACACAGTGCATCAATGCTTCCCGGACTAAGGAGGTTTCTGATCTTCGTCACAAATTGGCTACATACTGAGATGGCTCTCCACGGAGGTGGACTGGATCCTGTTGAGCACCTCAAACAGGTGCTGCAGGTATTTTCGCCTTTGTTTGTTGCTTCAAACAGGCTGAATTCCTTAGACAGGATTTTCAGCAGGTTGGTTTTACAAAAAAGTAGATAGGCCTACCGTTAGCTCAAAAGTAGGGGACATTTTGTTACCGTATTAACTGCTTTTCAAATTCACGTGTACAGCTTCAGCATAAACAATGCGCGCTCTTTGAATTGATGGCGACTTTGTGTAAGTAAATATGGTAGGCTACAAAAACCCACACACACTGAGCGTTAATTATTGATAATGCAGATAGCAGAGAAGGTCCTATGAAGACAGATTTAGACATTGCATATAATTTAACAGTTCCATTTCACGTCACGCAGTTCATATAAATAACTTATTATAATTTCCCGGTTTCTCTCAGTTATTTATGCCAGGAAAGGGAGTGGGTTTCGTCAGGAAATCTCAGTAACCCGGTAACCCTAATGGTCAACAAATCTCTCTCTCTCTCCCATATAGGCATGCATGAGCACACCTTCACTCTATTATCTGTCCATCTCCCTCCATCCCTCTGTCCTTGGAGCGTACTGTCTTTGATGTCTTTCTTTGGAGTCTGAGATTGAGTTCAAAGTTGAGGGCTGTGACTGTCATTAGTCCATTGTTTTCTTGTGATGTTGTGTGTGTGTGAGGGGGAGAGGGAGGGGGAGTGGGAGTGGCATGGGCAGGGCACTATAGGAACAATGAGCAGGGTAACCTTGATGAATGCATGATCTGGATATTATGGCACTGACGAAGAACAGGACAGATTAACCATCACAATAGAGAGAGGGAGGGAGATAGATGGGGAGAGAGAGCGAGGGGGTTCGGAGAGACCGAGAGAAAGAGAGGGAGAGAGAGAGAGAACGAAAAAAAGAAACAGGGAGGAAGAGAGATGGAAAGAGAGAGAGAACATTACTGTGTTGTCCTGTTAATCATTATTATTACTTGAGTATTATGTTTCTTATTATTTGTTTCAATTATCATTGATTTAATATGTTTCTATATGTTCGCTTTGGCAATGTACAGTTGAAGTCAGAAGTTTACATACACCTTAGCCAAATACATTTAAACTCAGTTTTTCACAATTCCTGACATTTAAACCGAGTAAAAATTCCCTATTTTAGGTCAATTAGGATCACCACTTTATTTTAAGAATGTGAAATGTCAGAATAATAGTAGAGAGAGTGATTTATTTCAGCTTTTATTTCTTTCAACACATTCCCAGTAGGTCAGAAGTGTACATACACTCAATTAGTATTTGGTACCATTGCCTTTAAATGGTTTAATTTGGGAGAAACGTTTCGGGTAGCCTTCCACAAGCTTCCCACAATACGTTGGGTGAATGTTGGCCCATTCATCCTGACAGAGCTAGTGTAACTGAGCCAGGTTTGTAGGCCTCTTTGCTCACACAGGCTTTTTCAGTTCTGCCCACAAATGTTCTATAGGATTGAGGTCAGGGCTTTGTGATGGCCACTCCAATACCTTGACTTTGTTGTCCTTTGTTAGTATGCTTGGGGTCATTGTCCATTGGGAAGACCCATTTGCGACCAAGCTTTAACTTCCTGACTGATGTCTTGAGATTTTGCTTCAATCTATCAACATAATTTTCCTCCCTCATGATGCCATCTATTTTGTGAAGTGCACAAGTCCTTCCTGCAGCAAAGCACCCCCACAACATGATGCTGCCACCCCCGTGATTCACGGTTGGATTGTGTTCTTCGGCTTGCAATCCTCCCCCTTTTTTCTCCAAACATAATGGTCATTTATGTCAAAACAGTTATATTTTTGTTTCATCAGACCAGAGGACATTTCTCCAAAAAGTACGATCTTTGTCCCCATGTGCAGTTGCAAACCGTAGTCTGGATTTTTATGGCGGTTTTGGAGCAGTGGCTTCTTCCTTGCTGAGCAGCCTTTCAGGTTATGTCGACATAGGACTCGTTTTACTGTGGATATAGATACTTTTGTACCTGTTTCCTCCAGCATCTTCACAAGGTCCTTTGCCATTGTTCTGGGATATATTTGCACTTTTCGCACCAAAGTACATTCATTTCTAAGAGACAGAACGCTTCTCCTTCCTGAGCAGTATGACGACTTCGTGGTCCCATGGTGTTTATACTTGCGTACAATTGTTTGCACAGATGAATGTGGTACCTTCAGGCATTTGGAAATTGCTCCCAAGGATGAACCAGACTTGTGGAAGTCTACAATTTATTTTCTGAGTTCTTGGCTGATTTCTTTAGATTTTCCCATGATGTCAAGCAAAGAGGCACTGAGGTTGAAGGTAGGCCTTACATCCACAGGTACACCTCCAATTGACTCAAATGATGTCAATTAGCCTATCAGAAGCTTCTAAAGCCATGACATCATTTTCTGGAATTTTTCAAGCTGTTTAAAGGCACAGTCAACTTAGTGTATGTAAACTTCTGACCAACTGGAATTGTGATACAGTGAATTATAAGTGAAAGAATCTGTCTGTAAACAATTGTTGGAAAAATTACTTGTGTCGTACACAAAGTAGATATCCTATCCATCTTGCCCAAAAAAAATGTTTTTAATGACTCCACCCTCAGTGTATGTAAACTTCCGACTTCAACTGTATGTAGTAACACCTTCAATCCCAATAAAGCATTTTTAATTGAATTGAGGGAAGAGAAAATGTGAGTAGATGTACCTCCTTAAAATGATGTACTGTCCAAACATCCAATGGGGGGAAAAAAGAAAGGGAAAGAGACAGTCTAGATGTTCAAATGAAAGGAGGAGCAGGGAAGAACCGGAGGAATGGAAGAGAGAAATGAAGGAGAAGAAGGAAAGCCAGTGTGTATGAGAAAAGAGGGACAAGACAGAGGTAGAAAGAAAAGGGAGAGAAAGTGTCAAGGTGATTCGAGGGTGAATGACAAAAAAAGTGTGTGTGTGTGTGTCTCCAAAGACACAGAGCAGAAAAGAGATACAGAACCACACACACACGCCACAATAGTCCTGTGCTATCAACATCACTGATTGTTTTGATATATGTAACGCCATTGTGCTTGTAGCATACTATACCAGCCGGCCGTCTGCTACACCAGAGTTCATTTGTGTTTTAACAATAAAAACATACAGCCAAACACTCACTTTCTTTCTTTCACGCACTATTTAAGAAAAATAATGAAAACACACATGCATGTATGGAATTCTGTTGAAATTCAATACAACGTATATATATATTTCTTAAGGAGATCTGGATTCTGACCCTCAAACACACAAACTCCTGTTCTTCGTCATTGTAACAGAAAGGCAATCAAGAAAATGCAGCACTTCTCAGGTTCAATGCCTCCATTATCATTGAAATCGTGCAGCAGCAGTCTAATTCAAGAGACACACACGCACAGAACAACCAATACTATTTGCATATTCACACTTTGATCCATTTCATCACACACACACAAATGCCCTCTTAGCCCTACATAGAACTGGTGTTCAATACTTCTTTACACACAGCTGCTTCACATGCACGCATGCACCTCACGCTGTTATGAATACTCAGGGAGCAAAAGGTGTATATTCACGCGCAGAGCGCGGCAGGTGGTTTTTTTCGCCTTCGTAGAAGGCAGGAATCCTGGTCACAGGCAGGCAAACAGGCAAGTGAATCAAAACTAGGACTGAATACTATAACTGGTTCTCACAAACAAGCTAGGAAAAGGCTTAGTAGAGTCAAAACGAACAATACCTCACAAAGGCGCAAACAGAATGAACTGAACTAAATAAGGAGCTGATGAGACCAGGTGAGTAACTAACACAGGTGAAATCAATGAACACAAATGAAAGACAGGGCTATGTTCAAGAACACAAAGAAACAGGGCTATGTTCAAGAACACAATGAAACAGAACACAAGGTTGACTAAGAAAATAAATACAGAACCTTACAGAACTTTTTTGCAGGGGAGGCGGAGCCGGATGTCTCTGGTAGAGAGCCACACACGCTACCCGGGATGAAAGAGTGGCTGTCGGCAAAGCATTTCTGGGCATTGGAGGCTTCCTGCAGATGCCGGTGAGCGGTCTCCCATACCCGCTCACTATGCCGAAACCAGTCGTCGACAGCTGGAACAGTACCAGACTCCACCTCCCAGGGAACATGGGGGAGTTGGTAACTAAGTACACAGTGAAACGGAGTTTATGAGTGAGTTCTGAGCGTATTTGGCTCAGGCCATATAACGACTCCAGTCGTGTGGAGAGGCAGAACATTGTTGGCGGAGGTACTTCCCTATTTCTTGGTTCAGGGGTTCCATCTGCACATTGGTCTGGGGATGGTACCCGGAGGAGAGGCTGAGGGCGACCCCCAGTCAGTCACAGAAGTCTTGCCACACCCGGGAGACAAACTGGGGCCCGCGGTCAGAGACGATGTCCTCCGGAATCCCATACAGATGGAACACTTGCTGGAACATACACTCACTCAATTCCATGACGTTAGGTAAATGAGGAAGAGGAACCAGACGCCAATTTTTTTTTAAACGGTCTACTATGACAAGGATGGTGGTGTTATGTTACCAGACAATTCAGGAAAGTCTGTGATGAAGTCAACAGCTATGTGGGACCAGGGTCTGTGAGGGATTGGCAAAGGTTGAAGCTCACCGGAAGGGAGATGACGAGGGCTTTTGGTTTGGGTGCAGACTGGACAGGAGAGTATGTAATCCCTTACGTCAGATGCCATTGAGAACCACCAAAACTTACGGGCTAGAAGTTTGGTGGTTCGTGTAATGCCCGGATGTCCTGACCCCAAGGACATGTGACACCATTGCGTCAGTTGGGATCTAACAGCTGCTGGTACGTAACTCCTCCCATCTGGTGTCTCAGGAGGAGCCGGGTCTGAGGTTAGGGCTTCATGTACGGCAGAGTGAACCTCTCACTGTACCGGTCCCATAATGCAAGAGGAAGGAAGAATGGGTGTAGGGTCTTAGTTACTGGTCGGAAGGTCAAACTGGCGGGAGAGAGCATCAGCTTTTACGTTTTTCTTTCCAGGGATGTTAGTAACATTAAAATGGAAGCATATGAAGAAGAGAGCCCGGCGGGCTTGTCTGGAGTTTAACCTCTTGGCCCCTCTGATATATTCCAGATTACGATGATCTGTTAGGACGAGAAAGGGATGTAGTGCGCCCTCCAACCAGTGGCGCCACTCCTCGAGGGCCAGCTTGATGGCGAGGAGTTCTCTGTTTCCCACATCGTAATTCCTCTCAGCGGAGGATAACTTCCTAGAGAAGAAGGCACAGGGATGTGATTTTGGAGGTGTTCCCACCCGCTGAGAGAGTATGGCTCCTACTCCTACTTCGGAGGCATCCACCTCCAGGGTGAAAGGAAGGGTCGGGTTAGGTTGGTGGAGGACAGGAGCTGAGGTGAAGAGGTCTTTCAAGTTGTTGAAAGCAGTCAGGGCAGTATCAGTCTATTGAAGGGTCTGGGTCTTTTGGCTGGTAAGGGCAGTGAGGGGAGCGGCAGTAGAACTGAAGTTCCGAATGAACCGCAATAGTAGTTGGAGAACCCAATGAATCGTTGGAGTTCCTTAACAGTGGTGGGTTTGGGCCAGTTACTGACAGCGGTGACTTTGTTTTCATCCATGCTGACCCCTCCAGGTGTCAGTACGAAACCGAGGAAGTTTACCGAGGTTACATGGAAGGTGCTCTTTTCAGTCTTCACATAAAGGTTATGGTCAAGGAGCCATTGAAGAACCTTTTGCACATGCTGTATGTGTTCCTTCAGCGAGTGGGAGTAAATCGGGATGTCATCAATGTAGACGATGAGAAAGCGGTTGATCATAACCTGGACAGGGCGTATTCAGATGGTATGGTGGGTGGCACTGGAGAGGCAGAGTCCTCAATGGTAGGCAGGGTAGGCAGAGACAACTGGTGAAGCAGGTAGAAGACCAGGACAGTAGTTCATCTTGTCGCCATGAGATGGCAGATGGTGAGATGGTGTTCGAGGCTGAGTGGCTGTCTGGGAGATGAGAGTTTCATGAGTTGAATGGTTTTGGTGTGTGATAATCCAATCTGGAGGGTGACGCTCTGTGTCAGGTGTGTAATGAAGCCCGTGCCCAATGGCTGCCCGTCCAGGGTGGTATTTGCTTAGACGGGTGACAGGTGTTAGATCAATGTCAAGCTCTTGTACTAGCTGGTGATCAATAAAATTACCTGCTGCTCCTGAATCTATCAAGCCCTCTACGTACTTAGTAACCCCCTTCACGGTTATCAATACTGTGATGGAGAATTGCTTCTGGGAGATATTTAGAAATAAGGACACGCCTACCTGCATGGCAGCGGAGGGACCCTTCTCATCTCTTCGTGGGGGGCGAACAGGGTGATGATCATTCTCTCCACAGTATAGGCAGAGCCCTTCTTGGATCTGCCTTTGACGTTCGATACGCGGGAGAGGAGCATGGCCCAACTGCATGAGCTCTGGAAGACTCGGACAGGATGAGGAAATCATGGAAAGAGAAGGTTTTGGGTTCCTGGGTGGCAGAGTTCTTCGGCGGTCGGCGATGAGGTGATCGATGGAGATGGCCATACGAATGTATTGATTTATATCCTGAAGGTCACCTCTACAGGCCAGCTCCGCCTGAAGTTCCCTGTTGAGCCCTCTTCGGTAGACGGTAAGTAAAGCAGCCTCTCTCCATCCACTCCCTGCAGCCATGGTGCGGAACTCGAGGGCATACTCGGCGGCTGAATTGCGCCCTTGTTGAAGTTCTATGAGGAGGTCTCCTATAGGACGACCGGAAGGAGAGTGATCGAATACCTCTTTGAAGAGGGTATGGAAATGGATCTCGGATCCGAAATCTGTGCTGTTCGCAGTCCATATGGCGGTGGCCCAATCCAGGGCTTTGCCTTTGAGTAGAGACACAACAAAATCCACCCTGCTCTTGTCGGTGGCGAGGTTAGTGGGGTTGTGCTCAATGTTGTGACAAGTCCAACCACCACCCCTGCCTCTACATGCTTTCCAGGGATTTAACACACTGACACACACACATGCACACAAACAAAGACATGCAAGCACACTGATCCCAGATGTCTCAAAGCCCCCTGCGGTGTGACTGCCCAACCATGGAGAATAGGTTGACCTTTTAACCCCCCCGACACTTACACACACACCATCAGCTCAGCAACCACCTGCAAGAAAGCCACCACAACCCAACCCTACATCAACCAAGCCTTTTCTACCTCCCTAACCCATGACCCCCTCTCTCATTTACACCACCCTACCCCTCACATCAACCTTCAGTCACAGTCCCCATCTCCCACCCCTCACTCACTCTCCCCATCAACCCTAGCCAACCTACCCCCTCTTCTCTTCTCCTCCATCTCCCAGAAGAGGCCTCCTCTCAGCTCTTACTGCCGAGTTGATTTGTCCCGCATTTCAGATAGACATTCCAACTTGTATCTTTTGCAGCGGAGAGGAAGAGGCGAAGGAAGACACTCGCCAAATCTGTCCAAAATAAGCCTAATGTGTTTCTATGGGCTTATTATGAACCTAATTATGGATGCCTGCCTTCCCGCCTTTGGGACAACGACTCCCATAGTTAAGAGTGAAGACATGAGCATCTCGTCATTAACAGATCTCTGTTTGCAGTCATGTTGCGCTTTTGACAAGAAGACTGATGTTAAAACACTTCGCCAAATATTGTTGAGATCGAATATTCTTCACGGCGCAAGGTGATATGTAGGCCAATGTAATATCGTCAACCAACCACATTTGTCCAATCCTTTCTGGGTTTAAATTCCAACTAAAGTTGGAGAGGACAGGTACCTACTTACAAAAAGTGGGATTCTGATGAAGGGCTAATAACTTAAGTGAACAGCCGTATTAGACAGACAATACACGGAGTATACCAAACATTGTATACCAAATATTGCGTTGCAACCCATCTACAGAGTGTCGAAAGCACTCCACAGGGATCGAGGCCCATGTTGACTCCAATGCTTCCCACAGTTGTCTCAAGTTGGCTGGATGTCCTTTGGGTGGTGGACCATTCTTGATACACACAGGAAACTGTTGATTGTGAAAAACCCATCAACGTTGCAGTTCTGACACAAACCTGCGCGCCTGGCACCTACTATACCACACCCTGTTCAAAGCAACTTAAATCTTTTGTCTTGCCCATTCACCCTCCAAACGGCACACATACACAATCCATGTCTCAACTGTCTCATGGCTTTAAAATCCTTTAACCTGATCTCCCCTTCATCAACAATGATTGAAATGGATTGAACAAGTGACCCCCAATAAGGGATTGTAGCTTTCACTTGAATTCACCTGGTCAGTCTATGTCATGGAAAGAGCAGGTGTTCCTAATGTTTTTTATACTCGGTGTATATAAGGTGATTTCGTTAAACGTGAGGTTCTCCACTCTCGTTAGTTGCTCATTCAAAATGTGCTGCTACTTCACTCAATGCTGTTTTCAAAGTCTCTCAAAGTCTAACTGTTTTACATTCCCTGATACCAACCAGAAATGTTCATTTGTCCAAGTATTCGCAGATTTTCATAAAACAACCACACATTTGATATATTGTTTCTGCATGAGCAAATGTTGCATGAGGCAAAGGAGTAGCCTACAGTTGAGCTTCAATTAGCTTGTTAGGTGCAGCAGGAGTTTTTTTTGTGGGAGGGGGGAGGGGAGTGCTGCCAAAAATATATATATATTCACTGTCCTGCGAATGTCCCGCGAAATCATCATTTTGTCCCGCATTTGGTTATTTTAAAATGTGGCCACCCTACTCATTCTCCACACTCCACCCCACTGTCCCTCTCCTCTCATCCACAGCCCTCCAGCTTTAGAGACACAAGCACCAAGCTGACACCCCCCCACCCCACCCCACCCCCCATATCCCCAATTCTCCACACCCCACCCGACCACACATTCCCTCTCCTCTCAGCCCCAACCCACCACCACACCAGTTCCCCAGCCCTAGACACAATCACCGTGCTGACACTCTCCATGCTCCCCACACTAGCCCTTATCAAGTCCATGTAATTGTCAGTCAAGTCCATGGCAGAGTCAGAGGCTCTCCTTGTCCCCAAGCCGGTCTCTGTCGTTCTGTTTCCTAATTCACCCCTATCCGCTTGTCCCTCTCTCTCTCGCCACCCTTTCTCCTTGCAGGTAGCCTAGTGGTTAGAGCGTTGGGCCAGTAACCGAAAGGTTGCTGGATCAAATCCCAGAGCTGACAAGGTAAAAAAATCTGTCACTCTGCACCTGAGCAAGGCAGTTAACCCACTGTTCCCCGGGCGCCGAAGAAGTGGATGACGATTATGGCAGCCCCCCGCCCCTCTCCGATTCTTTCCTCTCATTCCCTCTTCATCCTACTCTATCCTTCTCTCCTCCCCATTTGAACTGCTTTGCCCACTGTTTATTTACTGTCCCACTGACACCCCAACAGACAGACAGACACACACACTCTATTACCCAGGTAGAGTTCTAGAGCTGTGCTTAGACACTTGGTCAACCTTAACCCCTCAATCACTGTGGTGCTCCAGGGCTTGACAGGAAAGACATCACATCTCTCTTCCCTTGCCTTGGGGCTTATATACACACAAACACACACGCTTGATCTCGGACAAGGAGACAAATCCTTTACGAGAGGATTCTCCCCCATCAAAGACTCAATCCACCCAATTGAACTTGTCCTTATTGGACACAGTAAACCACCCCAATGCCTCTCTGAAATTGCAAGTCAGTTAATGTAAACTGAGAAAGCCAATAGAACAATAGGCCAAACTTTTGATTGACTGTGTGTGTGTGTGTTTGAGTGTGTGTCAAATAAAATAAAATGCTATTTGTCACGTTTCGTAAACAACAGAGAAATGTTTACTTATGGGTCCTTTTCCAACGATGCAGAGTTAAAGATAAAAATATATAAAATAAAAATAGAGATAGAGACACAGTGAATAACATTAGCGAGTAAAAATAACATGGCTACATACAGGGAGTACCATTACTGAGTCCATTTGTTTATTTGTATCCCCATTAGCTTTTGCAGAAGCAGCAGCTACTCTTCCTGGAATCAATGTGCAGGAGTACAAGGTAATTGAGATAAAAAATATATATAAAAAAAGTAGTTAACTTAACCTTTATTTAACTAGGCAAGTGAGTTAAGAACAAATGATTATTTACAATGACGGCCTACCAACTATGTACATATAGGTAGGGGTAAAGTGACTAGGCAACAGGATAGATAGACTGAGCAGTAGCAACAGCGTATGTGATGAGTGTGTGTGTGTGAGTGAGTGTGTTGCATCAGTATTCGTGTGTGACGCATGTTATGTGTGGGCGTATGTAGTGTTGAGGTGTCAGTGTACTGTAAGTATGTGTGATTGTGTGGTTAGAGTCCAGTGTGTGTGTGCATAGAGTCAGTGCAAGAAAGTTAGTTAAATGTAATATACCTGGACTACCTGTTAATGCAGGTAGTCCGGGTAGCCATTTGGAAAGCTATTTAGCAGCCTTCTTTAGCAGTCTTTTGGCTTGGGGTTAGAAGCTGTTCAGGGTCCTGTTGGTTCCATACTTGGGGGAAAGCTTCCTGCCATCCAGGACCTCTATGCTAGGTGGTGTCAGAGGAAGGCCCTAAAAATTGCCAAAGAATCCAGCCACCTTAGTCATAGACTGTTCTCTCTGCTACCGCACGATAAGCGGTACCGGAGCGCCAAGTCTAGGTTCAAAAGGATTCTTAACAGCTTCTACCCCCAAGCCGAAAGACTCGTGAACAGCTAGTCAAATGCCTACCTGGACTATTTGCAAATGTGTAGATACACACACACAGGGCAGGGTTTGATCTAGGTGCTAGGGATCTGTAGGTTAAGCTTGTCATCTTCATTAGACTGAAGTGGTGAGTCCTTTGAAGAAGAGACACTGTATAGGGGTTCAGTGTACTTCATACGCCAAACAAAAGTACATTACTGTTGGCCAATTATCCAAGGCAGGTTCTAAAATACTTCAACTAATGGATACATCATCATGTCCTGGTCAGGGACTGCTTCATAAGAAAAGTTACAACTTAGATCATGCTGCCGAACTTGCTGCAGGGTGTTGTTTTTCACAATATTTTTTTGCTCAGTTCAGTGCTGTTTTGTGTTAGGAAAACATTGCACCATGAGAGTAAGGCAATGTGAGACACTACCATCTCAGCCCCAGCCCTGGTCTGACACGGTATGTATTCAGTATGTACAGTTGAAGTCGGAAGTTTACATGAACTAGTTTTAATGACTCCAACCTAAGTGTTTCAACCACTCCACAAATGTCTTGTCAACAAACGATAGTTTTGGCAAGACGGTTAGGACATCTACTTTGTGCATGACACAAGTAATTTTTCCAACAATTGTTTACAGACAGATTATTTCACTGTATCGCCATTCCAGTGGGTCAGAAGTTGACTGTCCTTTTAAAAAGATGAACGTACTTTGGTGCGAAAAGTGCAAATCAATCCCAGAACAGCAGCAAAAGACCTTGTGAAAGTCCTGGAGGAAACAGGTACAAAAGTATCTATATCCACAGTAAAACGAGTCCTATATCGACATAACCTGAAAGGCTGCTCAGCAGCCACTACTCCAAAACCGCCATCAAAAAGCCAGACTACGGTTTGCAACTGCACATGGGGACAAAGATCGTACTTTTTGGAGAAATGTCCTCTGGTCTGATGAAACAAAAATATAACTGTTTGGCCATCGTTATGTTTGGAGGAAAAAGGGGGAGGCTTGCAAGTCGAAGAACACCATCCCAACCGTGAAGCACGAGGGTGGCAGCATCATGTTGTGAGGGTGCTTTTCTGCAGGAGGGACCGGTGCACTTCACAAAATAGATGGCATCATAAGGATCGAAAATGATGTGGACATATTGAAGCAACATCTCAAGACATCAGTCAGGAAGTTAAAGCTTGGTCACAAATGGGTCTTCCAAATGGACAATGACCCCAAGCATACTTCCAAAGTTGTGGCAAAATGGTTTAAGGACAACAAAGTCAAGGTATTGGAGTGGCCATCACAAAGCCCTGACCCCATCCTATATAAAATGTGTGGGCAGAACTGAAGAAGTGTGTGCGAGCAAGGAGTTCTACAAACTTGACTCAGTTACACCAGCTCTTTCAGGAGAAATGGGCCAAAATTCCCCCAATTTATTGTGGGAAGCTTGTGGAAGGCTACCCGAAACATTTGACCCAAGTTAAACAATTTAAAGGCAATGCTACCAAATACTAATTGAGTGTATTATTACTTCTGACCCACTGGGATTGTGATGAAAGAAATAAAAGCTGAAATAAATCATTCTCTCTACTTTTATTCTCACATTTCACATTCTTAAAATAAAGTGGTGATCCTAACTGACCTAAAACAGGGAATTTTTACTTGGATTAAATGTCAGGAATTGTGAAAAACTGAGTTTAAATGTATTTGGCTAAGGTGTATGTAAACTTCCGACTACAACTGTATGTACCTATAAATAAGCTGAGATGAGCATAGACTAGTAGCAGTCAGACGGCGGGATAGAGGGAGAGAGAGGGAGCATAGAGGCCTGCTAAATGAAGTCTCCCTCCTCCCCTGGAGAGCTCACACACAGTGAGATGATGCAAAATAACCTTACTATTGTATTAAAGTGGAACTGCCTCCTAGAACCAGCTTCTCTGGTTATAAAAGGCTTATGTGGCATCGATATGAATCAGAAACATTAATTCTTGTCTCAAAATGAACTACAGTGTAAATAAGAGAATTTTGGTCATAAAGTGGCTGGAATGGTTGGGTATGGGTTACTTACATGCCCAATTTTGATGTCCAATTTGCCAGATGTGTGGTCCAGCCCCAGCTGCCATGTGTTGTTGACATGCTGTCAAGTCTGCACGCACACTTGCTCGGCAGAGGACTGAAAATGGGCTTCCATAAAGTTGGTGCAAAGTGATTTAAAAAAAAAAAACTTTTTATTTATTGGTTTTAGATCAAAACCAAATCAAATTATATATACTTTTATCTGCCCCCCCCCCCCCCCCCCCCCAACCTAAAAAGAAAAGATTTGCCCTAAACAGGCCAACAATCAGCATTTCATAAGACACTGCAATTTGTACTAAGTCATTGTTGACTATAAGAAATAATAATACTAAAATAATAGAAAAATGTATATCATGTGTCTGAAGTGTTAATGTTTTCATTTATGTATTTATTTTTGTTGTTGGTTAAATTGCCTGGTGTTGTGTTGGCGTCCTGGCATCCCATATCTACATTACGTTTTCACCATCTTTTCGTGCATGGCACACACATGCACACACACACGATGATACGCAGACACTCATGCATACACACACTTGCCCTTCTACACTCGCATACACACACACACACACACACGTTTCCACCCACACCAGTCTGTTTAAAACATGTACATTTTATCTCCGGTTTGGGCCTATAAATATTTCATACTATAATGTCTGTATTATAATTTTTTTCCCAGCGTATCTCAAATAGAGTCATTTGGTTTCTTATTCTATGAGTTATCATTTCCACACTATATATATTTCATTCATTGTTTCTTTCCAATTGCTTATTTGTGGTGCCAGCGGTTTAAGCCAGTTTCTAGTCATCTCTTTAGGTGCTGTTATTCTCAGAATTCTGAACAGGAACTTAGAGTCGAGGACCAGTGCATGAGGAGTTCTCCACAGGAGTATGTGTTTTTGGATGTAAGAGAAAGCAAATGTTCAAACATATCATCCAATACTTTGTTGACTTCGATCCAGAAATGATGGTTAGCTATGCTGTGACCTCAGTTACGCCAGTAACTTGGTGTGATGTCACAGTTGCGTTTTGATTGTATTATAGGAGTTATAAAAATGTTGATAGAATTTTCCAAGAGTATTCCCTCCAGAGTAGAGATTTGGTTGCCTTGGACATGTTTCTAGATATGTCCTACCAGTCCTCTTGGGTTATTACTATTTGCAGCTCATCTTCCCAATTAGTTACCGCTATAATATACTCATCTTTAGTTTCTTTTTCGATAATTCTGTATATATGCCCCAGCACATTCTAGGCATTTACCTTGTTATGTGTCTTAGCTATATATTTAATTAAGGGATGTATATCATTAAGCATTGTATTAGATCCCACTTTAGTAAGATGTTGTAACATTGCTGCAGGTACTTGCTTCCATTCAGCCACAAGAGCATTAGTGAGGTCGGACACTGATGTTGGGCGATTAGGCCTGGATCGCAGTCGCAGTTCCAATTCATCCCAAAGGTGTTCGATGGGGTTGAGGTCAGGGCTCTGTGCAGGCCAATCACGTTCTACCACACCGATCTTGACAACCCATTTCTATATAGACCTCGATTTGTGCACGGGGGCATTGTCATGCTGAAACAAGAAATGGTCTTCCCCAAACTGTTGCCAAAAAGTTGGAAGCACAGAATCGTCTAGAATGTCATTGTATGCTGTAACGTTAAGATTTCCCTTCACTGTAAATAAGGGGCCTAGCCCCGAACCATGCAAAACAGCCCTAGACCATTATACCTCCTCCACCAAACTTTAGATGGCACTTTGGATTGGGGCAAGTAGCGTTCTCCTGGGATCCGCCAAACCCAGATTCATCCCTCGGATTACCAGATGGTGAAGCGTGATTCATCACTCCAGAGAACACGTTTTCACTGCTCCAGAGTCCAAGAGCGGCGAGCTTTACACCACTTTAGCCAATGCTTGGCATTGTGCATGATGATCTTAGGCGTGTGTGCTGCTGCTCGGCCATGGAAACCCCTTTCATGAAGCACCCGACGAACAGTTCTGGTGCTGACGTTGCATCCAGAGGCAGTTTGGAACTTGGTAGTGAGTGTTGCAACTGAGGACAGACGATTTTTACGTGTTAAGCACTTCAGCACTTGGCGGTCCCGTTCTATGAGCTTGTGTGGGCTACCACTTTGCAGCTGAGCCGTTGTTGCTCCCAGACGTTTCCACTTCACAATAACAGCACTTACAGTTGACCGGGGCAGCTCTAGCAGGGCATAAATGTCCTATGGCTGTGTGCTCAATTTTATACACCTGTCAGCAACGGGTATGGCTGAAATACCTGAATCCACTAATTTGAAGGGCTGTCCACATACTTTTGTATATATAGTGTATGTTTATTGAGTGATGGTATTTTATTTCATTCACAGGCTACTTATAAAACCTGGTGGATTTGTTGTTCAGCAGTGGAGTGGGAACCCCCTTACCATATCAGGAACCGAAGGCTGAGGCAGTACGTGGTAGGCACCAGTTCCACTTCAAGGTTGGTCACATTTGATCTGGTCATAGGTCAGAATACAATCACTTGTCTGTCCTGGAATTCTCCTGACAAACATGGATAATGTAATCAGTGGTGTGTATCAACTCTACCTTATTTGTCTACAGATGAAGGACAGGAGAGGTGTTTCGTCATGGAGACTAAAAGACAAGTTGATACAGATGTCTGAATTGGGAGATACCTTGCACTCAGCATTAAAATGACACAAGACATATATATGACTTTTTAGCATGTTTTGTTATTATTGAATTGAATGGTAGGGGGGACCCTGTGTATTCTACAACCATGTCAGGGAACTGTCTTAAATGCGAAACCACATCAAGGGATGACAACTAACATGTACCACCATACAAAATGCTGATAGGTACAGTATCTGTACCGGCTGTGAATGACAATAGAAGGCAAAAGTGTAATATTTGCACATTGTTATATAAGCAGAACACTGCTTCTACAGTATTATGTGAAGGTTGATTCTACATGGAACTGTTACACTTTGTTTCGAATATCTACATAAGTTCAGCAATCAAACTCTTCTCATGTTACTCTGTAGGCTACGGACTGATTCAAAGCATCCTCTTGGAGGAAGTTTAGTCAGTAGCTAGAATGGTAATGCAAGAGTGCCATCTTCCTGCATCTCACATATGCCTGTATTTATTGAACTCTGCCTGCTGGAGCCTTGGGGCAAACTCTGTCATATCCAAAATGGAATGTCATGCCACTCCACCTCTCATGCCATTTGACTACACCTGTACATTACCTGTAATACATTACATAGATGGAAGTGACTTCATCAGCCACTGGAGACTTGAAGACAGAACCTCACCCAGAGAGACGTGCATGTCCGAGTGTGGTCAGACAGCCAAATCCATAGAAATACAATAGAATGCTAATTCTGGGACCGCTGAAGTTGTACCAACCATTTTTAATGCGGTTTTTATGTGGTTGTACTCCACACACAACTTCTTGTAATTTGATATTTTGATATGTAAAGTGTAGACATACTGTCTTTATAAGCAAATCAATGATAGCCTATATACAGCAGAAAATGTTGTAAATTTGTAACAATTTGTAACAATTTGTAACCCATCGATTTTTTGTTGTTGTTGATAACACTCAAGCTGGCAATGTTTGTGCAATGTCCACATGTAGCTTACACCTGTACGGATATTCGATTTGGGATTTGTACCCTGGGAAAGATCTAACAGCGGACATAAGGAGAGACAAGACAAAACTAGCCAGTTATAGAATATTGTGTTGACAGTTGAGCTGACTGATGACAGGGTATTTAACGTGCAGTTGTTGATATTGTTTGCACAGTACCATGTCTTTAGGCATGATGTGCTAAAACACATCTCACAAATACACACCCTCTTCTCTCTCAGTCTCAACTTCCCTCACCCTTCACTTATGCCTAACCCAATATTTTTTTCAACTAAGCTTAGCTTTACAGTCTGACATTTCTCAGAGAATGTCCAGCAGTATGACCACAAGACACTCCAGAAGCTTACACCTGTAGGGACATGACTCACATGTAGCCTACACCTGTAGGGATATTAGTTCTGGGATTTGTCTCCTGGGAAAGACGTAACAGCAGACATAAGGATAGACAAGACGTAATCAAACTTGAAGTTGCAAGCTACTTTCCCAGCAATGTGTTGTAGAACGAGTGTCTGATGAAACACATTCCAGACACTGGTACTTGCTATCTTGGCATAACTGTGATTTGACAGAGAAATATCAGCTAGCTAGATAGGCTAGCCAGCTGTAGCTATCCGCAAGTTATGCTAGCTAGCTAGCTGCTATCAGGTTGGCTAAACGCAAGATCAGTATAGGATTTAGAAGTGAATTAGTAGATCATCTTGAGATGCCAAGTCAGTAAGGAGGGGAGAAGTCCTCAACTTCAAAATCTCTCTCCATAGCAAAGGTAGCTTAGCTCACCTCGCGGTCACTAAGTTACTCACTACTGCCCTTGTTTGTTTGTTGTGATTGAATATCAAACACACACCCAAGGAACATCCACATTAAACCACACCCCAATACAACTCTTGTTTGGGCTTCAGTAATGGCTGCCGCATTTCTTAATGAGCCCCGTGCAGCTCACCTTTAAAACATGTTCTTCCCACACCTGGGTCAAAATACGAAGCACGTCAAGAAGAAATATCATCTATTCATTCTCAGATTGTAATCAGAGATGTCAATGAATACTTTAAAAACATATGGTTTTAGGTGAGCTTGACTTAGCTTGGACTTTGCACTTTGGGACTTCCACTGGTTCCATTGTGCCAGACAGGGAAACTAAATCAAGTTCAGACCTGTGGGGGCGATGAATCCCTCTGCTGTCTATGTGTCATCTGTAATGGATTCATAGTGTCTAATTAGTTTCCTGCATTTCCGGTAAACCTGTAGGGATCGGATGATGGGGACAGGCTTCTCTATAAACTCCCACCTGCTACTAACAAGGGACATGACAGGGAGATCGAGGGGGTATTTGAAACGACAGTGAATGCTGACAATTAACAATTCACCACGTTTTGGTTGCATGCATTTGTCTAATAGAAAAGCCTAATGTCTAATAGAAGCCCGCTCTGAAAAGCACTTCTGTTTCTTTCTGTTGTTGAAACCTAATTTTCAACTGGAATTGTAGAGTAGACATCACCTGCAAAAGACACTAGTGCATTTTTTTTGCATATCACCCAATATCAAGCACACAAAGAAAATTCCAGGGTATCCTAAACCTGTCTCACCTTAAAATCCCCCTCATACAGTCCTCTACCCCCCTCCTCAATGTCAAAGTTGTCAACATACAGTCCAAGGGCAAGGCTCCATCAAAAATACATTCAAATGTCTAGATTCAAGGTCCCCAAAGTGTCCCGAAACACCTCAAAGGTCTGTGTGTGTGTGTGTGTGTGTGTGTGTGTGTGTGTGTGTGTGTGTGTGTGTGTGTGTGTGTGTGTGTGTGTGTGTGTGTGTGTGTCTGTGTGTGTCTGTGTGTGTCTGTGTGTGTGTGTGTGTGTGTGTGTGATCTGCAAGTCTGGCGTCATGCCAACAGCCTCCCACCACCTGAAGGCATGTCTGTCTGCTCTCCTCTGACTCCATCCCTCCATCTCTCCCTCTCCACTCATCTTCTACTTCACTGATCCTTCACTCTTTTTCATGTCGAGTTGAACTGTATTGCTGGAAAAGCTCTGAGAATTGACCACACAGATTAGCATAGGACATTCATCTCAAAAACACACCTTTTAATGCAACAAACACAAATACACACAGTCCTTTTATACATAGGCAAACATAGACAAACACACATCCTCTTCTCTTCTCGTCTCAACTCCCCTCACACTTCACTAATGCCTAACCCAATATTGTGTTTTACGAAGCCTAGCTTTACAGTAAGATATTTCTCAACAGTATGACCACAAAACATTACTCTACAGAGCTAACACCTGTAGGGACATGACTCAAAGGTAGCCTACACCGGTAGGGATATTAGTTCTGGGATTTGTCCCCCGGGAAAAACAAAGTTGACAACATCACCTGCAAAAGACACTAGTGCCTTATTTTTGCATATCACTCAAAATCAAGCACAAAAAAATTTCCTGGGTAACCTAAATCTTTCTCACTTTAAAATCCTCCTCATACAGTCCTCTTCCACCCTCCTCAATGTCAAAGTTGTCATTCCAAGGGCAAGATTCCTTTAAAAAGACATTGAAATGTCTAAATTCAAGGTCCTCAAAGTGTCCCCAAACAACTTAAAGGTCCTGTGTGTGTGTGTGTGTGTGTGTGTGTGTGTGTGTGTGTGTGTGTGTGTGTGTGTGTGTGTGTGTGTGTGTGTGTGTGTGTGTGTAGCACTTGACCATATGACTGGACAATAATCAAAATAAGATAAAACTAGAGCCTGCAGGACTTGCTTTGTGGAGTGTGGTGTCAAAAAAGCAGAGCATCTCTTTATTAAGGACAGACCTCTCCCCATCTTTACAACCATTGAATCTATATGTTTTGACCATAACAGTTTACAATCTAAGGTAACACCAATTTAGTCCTCAACTTGTTCAACAGTCACACCATTCATTAGCAGATTCAGCTGAGGTCTATAACTTGGGGAATCATTTTTACCAAATCAATGCTCTTAGTTTTAGAGTTTACTACTGACCACCCATTTCAAAACAGACTGCAACTCTGTTAACTTCTTACAGCTGAAATCCTGTTAACAAGATCGATTTGACAACAGCCAGTGAAACTGCAGGACGCCAAATTCAAACAACAGAAATCTCATAATTAAAATTCCTCAAAAATACAAGTATTACACACCATTTTAAAGATAAACTTGTTGTTAATCCCACCACAGTGTCCGATTTCAAAAAGGCTTTACGATGAAAGCATACCATGCGATTATGTTAGGTCAGTGTCTGGTCACAGAAAAACACAGCCATTTCTCCAGCCAAAGAGAGGAGTCACAAAAAGCAGAAATAGAGATAAAATTAATCACTAACCTTTGATGATCTTCATCAGATGGCACTCATAGGACTTCATGTTACACAATACATGTATGTTTTGTTCGATAAAGTTCATATTTATATCCAAAAATCTCAGTTTACATTGGCGCGTTATGTTCAGTAATGTTTTGCTTCCAAAACTCCCGGTGATTTTGCAGAGAGCCACATCAATTTACAGAAATCTTTATCATAAATGTTGATGAAAATACAAGTGTTATGCATGGAACTTTACACTTCTCCTTAATGCAACCGCTGTGTCAGATTTCAAAAAAGCTTTACAGCGAAAGCACACCATGGAATAATCTGAGTACAGCGCTCAGCCACCAAAACAAGCCATACAGATACTCGCCATGTTGTGGAGTCAACAGAAGTCAGAAATAGCATTATAAATATTCACTTACCTTTGATGATCTTCATCGGAATGCACTCCCAGGAATCCCAGTTCCACAATAAATGTTTGTTTTGTTCAAAAAAGTCCATAATTTAAGTCCAAATACCTCCTTTTTGTTCATGCGTTTAGTTCACAAATCCAAATTCACAAGGCGCAGGCACTTAGTCCAGAAGAAAAGTCAAAACAGTTCCATTACAGTGGGTAGAAACATGTCAAACGATGTATAGAATCAATCTTTAGGATGTTTTTATCATAAATCTTCAATAATATTCCAACCGGACAATTCCTTTGTCGTTAGAAATGAAAGGGAACGCAGCTCGCTCTCACGGCTGCGCGCGTGACTTAGCTCATGGCATTCTGCCAGACCCCTAGTCAAACAGCTCTTATTCGCTCCCCCTTCACAGTAGAAGCCTGAAACGAGGTTCTAAAGACTGTTGACATTTAGCGGAAGCCTTAGGAAGTGCAATCGGACCAAATTTACACTGTATCTTGGATAGGCATATACTTGAAAATCTACAAACCTCAGATTTCCCACTTCCTGGTTGGATTTTTCCTCAGGTTGTTGCCTGCCATATCAGTTATGTTATACTCACAGACATCATTCAAACAGTTTTAGAAACCTCCGAGTGTTTTCTATCCAAATTTACTAATAATATGCATATCTTAGCTTCTGGGCCTGAGTAGCAGGCAGTTTACTCTGGGCACGCTTTTCATCCGAACGTGAAAATAGTGCCCCCAGCCATAAGAAGTTAAGTGTTTCAGTGACTTCATTAGCTTTGGTTGCTGATGCTTATATGGTTGAATCATCAGCATACATGGACACACATGCTTTGTTTAATGCCAGTGGCAGGTCATTGGTAATAAAATAAAAGAGTAGAGGGCCTAGAAAGCTGCCCTGTGGTACACCACACTTTACATGTTTGACATTAGAGACGCTTCTATTAAATAGATAGCTCTGAATCCATGATATGGCAGATAATGAAAAGCCATAACATATACTGTACGTTTTCTAAACAACAGGTTATGGTCAATAATATCAAAGGCTGCACTGAAGTCAAACAGTACAGCTCCCACAATCTTCTTAATATCAATTTCTTTCAACTAATGATCAGTAATTTGTGTCAAGTTGAGTGCCCTTCTCTAGAAATGTGCTGAAAGTATGTTAATTTGTTTACAGAGAAATGGCATTGTAGTTTGCTAAGAGCTTGCAGCAAGTTAATAGGTCTGTTGTTAGAGCCAGTAAAGGCCACTTTACTACTCTTGGGTAGCGGAATGACTTTGGCTTCCCTCCAGGCCTGAGGACAAAGACTTTCCTGTAGGTTCAGTTTAAAGATATGACAGATAGGAGTGGCCATAGAGTCAGCTACCATCCTCAGTAGCTTTCTAAGTTGTCAATGCCAGGAGGTTTGTCATTACTGATCGATAACAAAAAATGCCTCACCTCTTCCCCAACTTTACAAAATTCAAACTTGCAATGTTTTTCTTTCAGTTTCAGTTTGTTGTTGGAATTTCCTGCCTACGTTTGCCCACAAATAATTGGCAACATCAAATGTTTTTGTGATGAATAACTTATATGATTAGATGAAATATGGAGTTGAATGTCTTTCTACCCATAATTTCATTCAAATTACTCCAAAAATGTTTTCCATCATTCTTCAAATCATTGATCTTGGCTTCATAATACAGTTTCTTCTTCTTTTTGTTGAGTTTAGTCACATCATTTATCCATTTGCAGTAAGTCAGATGTGCAGCCAGACATATTAGCTACTCCTTTGACCCATCTAAATCAACCATACACTTCCTTGTCAATCCATGGAGCCTTGAGAGTTCTAACAGTCAGTTTCTTATTAGGTGCATGTGTATCAATAATTGGAATAAGCAATTTCATAAATTCATCAAGTGGAGCGTCTGGATGCTCCTTCTTAATCACATCTGACCAACAAATATTTTTAACATCATCCACATAAGAGTCACAGCAAAATATTTCATATGATCTCTTCTACACTATTTTAGGTCCAGCTTTTGGAACTTTGGTTTTCCTGGATATAGCCACTATATTGTGATCACTGCATCCAATGGGTATGGATACAAAGTTCTACAGTATCGGTAAAAATGTGATCAATACAAATGGATGATCTTGTTCATGTAGCGTTTGTAAATGTAAGTAGGTTGATTAATAACCTGCACCAGATAACAGGCACTGGTTACAGTGAGAAGCTTCCTCTTGAGCGGACAGCTTGATGAAAACCAGTCAATATTCAGGTCACCAAGAATGTAGACCTCTCTGTTTACATCACATACACCATCAAGCATTTCACACATATTATGTAGATAATGGCTGTTTACACTTGGCGGCATATAATAAGAATTTGTTCTTAACTGACTTGCCTAGTGAAATAAAGGTTACATTTAAAAAAATACAAATAAAAAAACATGTAATATAGCACCACCCCAAAAGAAAAGGCTTTAGCTGTGCCGGGTGAACATGCAACCGCAACACTTCAATAACACCTGACAGAAGATATTCTCTAAGCATTACAGGGATATGGCACTAAATAAATATAGCAACGCCTCCCCCATAAGCATTCCTGTCTCTTCTATAAATGTTATTACCTTGTATTGCTACTGCTGTATCATCAAATTAATTATCTAAGTGAGTCTCAGAAATGGCTAATAGACAAATGTTAGTTATTGATTTAATGAACCTTATTTCTAAGGCTACATATATTAATATGGGCTATTTTCAGCCCTTTCCTGGGTAGCTTATCAGAGATAGACATCATATGGAAAAGAAAAAACAAAATGTGAGAAGGAATTATACAACGAGCAAATTGATGATGTGGTTGGAATGTGATGTTGCTGCTATGAAAGTGAACTGTGTGTGCAGGTGATCAGGGTGATCATTCTGCCGATTCCGTTGAAAAACTTTTCTTAAACGGAAGCAAACGGAACTAAACGAGGATAAACCAACCAGAATTTGTCCAATAGAAACTCTTGTTTGCAACTGTTTGGACTAATGATTACACCCTAGATCAGCTAGATTTAGGCAAAAGTGTGCAAGGCAAGATCTGTTTCACCTGTCCTTGTGATCATCTCCACCCCCTCCAGGTGTCGCTCATCATCCCCTCTGTATTTATCCCTGTGTTTTCAGTCTCTCTGTGCCAGTTCGTCTTGTTTGCCAAGTCAACCAGTGTTTAGCTCCTAGCTCCTATTTTTCCCAGTCTCTCTTTTTCCTAGTCCTCCTGGTTTTGACCCGTGCCTGTCCTGACACCGATCCCGCCTGCCTGACCATGCTTCCTGCCCTGACCTCGAGCCTGCCTAACGCCCTGTACTCTTTGGACTCTGACCTGGTTTACGAACTCTCGCCTGAACCTGATCTACTTTTTGCCTACCCCTTGTGTTATAATAAATATCGGAGCTCAACCATCTACCTCCTGTGTCTGCATATGGGTCTCGCCTTGTGCCCTTATAGTACGAACTGGCCATGACAGACCCAGCAGACTTGGACCAGCTCCATCACGCTGTCTCCCTGAGTGAGACACCATTGGGAAGCATGAGGAGCTACTTCGGGACCTTTTGGAAGGGCTTCATTCTCTGGCGGCACGCCACGACCAAGGGTTCAAGCGGTAACGGAACAAATCGGTGAATTAGCTCATAGGCAGCACGCCACATCTGAGACCTCCCAACCACTCAGTAACCTCTCTACTAGTGATCGATTTGTTCAACCTACCCCGGCTCCCCGAGAGCCCCGCTTACCTCCTCCGGAGCGTTATGCTGGTGATCCTGGTACCTGCCGGGCGTTCCTTTCCCAGTGCCCCCTCATTTTTGAACTTCAGCTCTTTTCGTTCCCGTCGGACCGATCAAAGATAGAGTATTTAATTACGCTAATGTCCGGAAGGGCGCTCTCCTGGGCGACGGCGGTGTTCACTCGTTCATCTGCTGATGCTGGCACACGTCCTAAGGAATCCAGAAATCCCCGAAGTGTGTATTTCTGAGGAGAGCCGAAAACACACGAGGTCCCCCGAGAATCATTGACGAAGGGTGAGTTTGCTACTTCTGAGCCCATGCAACTGGAGAAGAGCTAGATGATCGATTGGGGAACGCTCACGTAGCCTGAGTTCTAACTGTTTTCTGTACTGTGGGGGTGCGGGACATTATATATCCATCTGCCCTGTTAAGAAACCTTTTTTCTCTAGTGGGTACAAGTACTCTGGTGAGCCAGACTGGGAGTCCCCTAATTCCCATCACCCGCACACCTTTTTTTGTGATTCTGCTGTGGGGGAGACCTGTCTAAGTCTCTCCGGGTGCTCATTGACTCTGGGGATGATAAAAGTTTTATGGATGTTACCATAGTTTCTGAATGAGGTATTACCACTCAACTACTCTCAGTTCCCATGGATGCGAGGGCACTGGACTGCCGCTCAATTGGCAGAGTCACCCATAGCACAGTACCCGTTCACATACGGGTTTCGGGAAATCACAGTGAAACAATACAGTTCCTCCTCATCGAAGGAATGTTCCTGTTGTTTTGGGATTTTCTTGGCTCCAAAGACACAACCCTGTTATTAAAGCGGCGCAGCCTTCCCTGAGACGTCCTCCTCAGGGCTCCAAAGCCTCGAATGTCTCTGCCATTCTCACAGAGTAGCATGACCTCCTGGAGGTCTTCAGTAAGGCACATGCTACTTCTTTCTCTTCCCACGCATCGTCCTTATGATTGTGCCATTGATCTCTTCCCCGGCACCACACCACCTCGTGGTCGGCTATATTCTCTATCCGGCCCGGAGACCAAGCCCATGAAGGGGTATATTGAGGATTCTCTGGCTACTGGAGGCATCCGTCCGTCTGCATCCCCTGCCGGAGCAGGGTTTTTCTTTGTGGAAAAGAAGGACAACACCCTGCATCCGTTGGGTATAGGGAAAATGTGAGTATCATGTAGTAGCCTAAACCTATCAATGTTACAGCTGGGTGATTGGAATATGAATGACAGTCATCCAATATGCTGTAACAGAAATAAGACCATGCTCATAAAAAAAATGTCCTCCCTAATCTTAAACGTCACCGACCGCCACTGGTGTGTGTTTGTAATCCAAGTGCATTCTCACTGCAGCAGAGTGGGTAATCCCTGAGCATTCTCACTAGGGCAGGGAGAAGTAATCACACTAGCACTAGCTACTAGCTGCCCCCTTCTCTCTATCTAGTCCCAGCAAACATGCCTAGTTCCTCTCTCTCTCGCTCTCTCTCTCTCTCTCCCAGCCACTCTCGTCTTCCCTCTGCCTCCATTCAGCTCACTCTCGCTCTCTCTCTCGTCCTCTCTCTCACCCTTTCTTTCTCTCTCCACATGTCTCTCTCTCTCTCTCTCTCCACATCCCTCTCTGTGTCAGTTAGCACATAAAATCACCCTTTGAATCCCTTATTCATCCGAGTCCTGATCCTCTATGCATAATGTTAGTAAGGATCACTTCTTATTCTGAAACATCCCTTCGGTGCTTCAATTTTCTCAACTACAGACTGTATCCTAATGTAAAGGCCTGGCATCTCACAGGCCTACATTTTTTTATCGTTTTTTATTTAACCTTTTTTTAAGCAGGAAGTCATGCTGAGACTAGGTCTCTTTCACAGATGAGCCCTGCATGAGCACATCAATAAACAACAATTACACTATACATCTCTATAAACACATCAATTACACAAAACACGAAAAGCAAAACACAATCAGATGAAACAAACACATTCTTCAGTAGAAAGGCCCTCTAATATCTGCCTGAATTGCCCTAGAGGCACCAAATCCTCCAACTTTAAGACATTTTGGAGATCATTTACACGCAAGAGGTGAAAAAACACAAAAAGCAGATTTACCTAACTTGGTGGAGATTGAAGGGATCTCCAGAGTTAGCCATCCCTGAGTTTGGGTCTGGTAACTTATATGTCAGAAGGTTAAAGGGATAATGCAGGATTTTAGCATGCTAGCAGATACCATTTTGCATGCTAGCAGATACTATAGACGTTCAGTCATTATGCTAACGCTAGCGCAAGTTAGCAACTTCCTTCAAACTGCACGCAGAGACATAAAAATGGTATGACTCTGGGGAAGTAGATAAAGGGCCTAATTGACAACATTGCAAAATTGGTGTGTATCCCATACTGTTCAGACACAAGTAGGCAGATCGGCTATTCAACTTCAGACGAGACCCAAACGGAGGCCACCATCATGTTCGAGAGAGTCTCATATTTTCATAGAGGGGTCATACCAGTTTGTAGGGCAAACCATTCAGCCGCTACAGACGATTCTGTGAGAAGACAGATTTTCGGGATGTCTCATGGTCTAACAAACACCGCTCTAGCTCTGTCACTTTTCACCGCAGATGCTGAAGTGCGACATAGGTGGATTGAGACGCATCCAATGCAAAAAAACAGATATCTAGTTTAAAAGTACAGATTTTTATGGGGATTGTTTAATTATGCTAATTCGTTTTGCGCCATAGGGGGTTAATGGAAATAGTGAAACGAACCGGACCAAGAATCAATCCCTGCTACACGCAGCCTGGTCCAGGCCAATTGATGAAAGCCTCTGAATAAGTCATTCGTGGTCCAAAGTGTTGAAGACTTTAGACAGGTCAATAAAAAGGGCAGCACAGGGTTTCTTCTTATCCAAACAATTAAGAACGTCATTTAAAAACAAAGAAGCAGCAGAGATGGGGCTACGACCTGGTCTGAAACCTGACTTGTGTACATTTAGATCCTTTTTAACTACGAAATGTATTCTAAGTTGAGTATTTACCAAGGACTCAAGAATTGTTCATAGGTAAGAACGTTTGGAAATGGGGCAATAATTATTTAGGTCACACAGGACACCACCTTTGTAGAGGGAGAGTAAATGGGTCGCCTTACAGACCCTGGGGATGGTACCAGAAATAGTAAAAGGTAAATAATGTGTCAAAGATTCTACAATCAGAGGAGCAGAAAGCTGCAGCAAGAACAGCTCAACCAAATCAGCCCCAGTGTTTGTTTTACATCAATCTTGCACAAGGCGTCTAGCACATCACAAGTAGAAAGTTATTGAAAAGAAAATAAAGATTCACTAGAAGTTGATCGGAACTTCTATCGAGCCAACTTGAGGCTGGGAGAGGGGCATGCAGTCGACTGGATGTCCAGGTTCAATTAAACCACTATTTATTTCAAATAAAAAGCTTACCGAGATAAAATTCTGATTCTCCCTTTACACTCGTTCCTGTATACGGATTGAAAATAGCACTGATAAGAGCCTAAATTGGAATGCAGTGGCTGTAAATTAACATGCTATACATGGCATCAGAGTTCATGGTCGGCGCTTCTCAGCGCTGTATGGTTTTGAATAACACACGTTCTGAACTTGAGAACCGCATGCCACAAGAAGTCCCTCCCGCTAATTGAGCAACTTTGGCACACAATTTTTTTTTTTTAATCATTTTTTTTCTCTCACCTTTATTTAACCAGGTAGGCCAGTTGAGAACAAGTTCTCATTTACAACTGCAACCTGGCCAAGATAAAGCAAAGCAGTGCAACAAAAAACAACAACACAGAGTTACACATGGGATAAACAAAAGTAAAGTCGATAACACAATAGAAAAATGTGTACGAATGGAGTAAGGAGGTAAGGAGGTAAGGCAATACATAGGCCATAGTAGTGAAGTAATTACAATTTAGCAAAGTAACACTGGAGTGATACATGTGCAAGTAGAAATACTGGTGTTCAAAAGAGCAAAAAAGTTAATAAAAACAATATGGGGATGAAGTAGGTAGTTGAATGGGCTATTTACAGATGGGCTATGTACAGCTGCAGCGATCGGCAAGCTGCTCAGATAGCTGATGCTTAAAGTTAGTGAGGGAGATATGTCTCCAACTTCAGCGATGTTTGCAATTCGTTCCAGTCATTGGCAGCAGAGACCTGGAAGGAAAGGCGGCCAAACGAGGTGTTGGCTTTGGGGATGACCAGTGAGATATACCTGCTGGAGTGTGTGCTACGGGTGGGTGTTGTAATGGCGACCAGTGAGCTGAGATAAGGCGGAGCTTTACCTAGCAAAGACTTATAGATGACCTGGAGCCCGTGGGTCTAGCGACGAATATGTAGCGAAGCCGAGAGCACACAGGTCGCAGTAGTGGGTGGTATATGGGGCTTTGGTGACAAAACGGATGGCACTTTGATAGACTGCAACCAGTTTGCTGAGTAGAGTGTTGGAGGCTATTTTGTAAATGACATCGCCGAAGTCGAGGATGAGTAGAATAGTCAGTTTTACGAGGGTATGTTTGGCAGCGTGAATGAAGGATGCTTTGTTGTGAAATAGGAAGACGATTCTAGATTTAATTTGGGATTGCAGATGCTTAATATGAGACTGGAAGGAGAGTTTACAGTCTAGCCAGACACCTAGGTATTTGTCCACATATTTTAAGTCAGAACTGTCCAGAGTAGTGATGCTAGTCAGGTGGGCAGGTGCGGGCAGCGATCGGTTGAAGAGCATGCATTTAGTTTTACTAGCGTTTAAGAGCAGTTGGAGGCCACGGAAGGAGTGTTGTACGGCATTGAAGCTGGTTTGGAGGTTTGTTAACAGTGTCCAAAGAAAGGCCAGATGTATACAGAATGGTGTCGTCTGCGTAGAGGTGGATCAGGGAATCACCCGCAGCAAGAGCGACATCATTGATATATACAGAGAAAAGTGTCGGCCTGAGAATTGAACCATGTGGTACCCCCATAGAGACAGCCAGAGGTCCGGACAACAGGCCCTCAGAATTGACAAACTGAACTCTATCTGAGAAGTAGTTGGTGAACCAGGCGATGCAGTCATTTGAGAAACCAAGGCTGTTGAGTCTGCCGATAAGAATACGGTGATTGACAGAGTCGAAAGCCTTGGCCAGGTCGGAAAAGATGGCTGCACACAGTGCGATTCAAAATGGTCAGTGATCTGTTTGTTAACTTGGCTTTTGAATACTTTAGAAAGGCAGGGCAGTATGGATATAGGTCTGTAACCGTTTGGGTCTAGTGTCACCCCCTTTGAAGAGGGGGATGACCGCAGCAGCTTTCCAATCTTTAGGAATCTCGGACGATACAAAAGAGAGGTTGAACAGTCCCTTTGTAATAGGGGTTGCAACAATGGCGGCGGATAATTTTAGAAAGAGAGGGTCCAGATTGTCTAGCCCAGTTGATTTGTACGGGTCCAGGTTTTGCAGCTCTTTCAGAACATCTGCTATCTGGATTTGGGTGAAGGAGAAGCTGGGGAGGCTTGGGCAAGTAGCTGCGGGGGGTGCAGAGCTGTTGGCCGGGGTTGGGGTAGCCAGGAGGAAAGCATGGCCAGCCGTAGAGAAATGCTTATTGAAATTCTCAATTATTGTGGATTTATCGGTGGTGACAGTGTTTCCTAGCCTCAGTGCAGTGGGCAGCTGAGAGGAGGTGCTCTTATTCTCCATGGATTTTACAGTGTCGCAGAACTTTGGGGAGTTAGAGCTACAGGATGCAAATTTCTGTTTGAAAAAGCTAGCATTTGCTATCCTAACTGTGTGTATTGGTTCCTGACTTCCCTGAAAGATGCATATCGCGGGGACTATTCGATGCTAGTGCAGTACGCCACAGGATGTTTTTGTGCTGGTCGAGGGCAGTCAGGTCTGGAGTGAACCAAGGGCTATATCTGTTCTTAGTTCTACATTTTTTGAAAGGGGCATGCTTATTTAAGATGGTGAGGAAATTACTTTTAAAGAACAACCAGGCATCCTCTATTGACGGGATGAGGTCAATATCCTTCCAGGATACCCAGGACAGGTCGAATAAGAAAGGCCTGATCACAGAAGTGTTTTAATGAGCGTTTGACAGTGACGAGGGGTGGTCGTTTGACCGCGAACCCATAACGGATGCAGGCAATGAGGCAGTGATCGCTGAGATCCTGATTGAAAACAGCAGAGGTGTATTTGGAGGGAAAGTTGGTCAGGATAATATCAATGAGGGTGCCCATGTTTACAGATGTAGGGTTGTACCTGGTGGGTTCCTTTATGATTTATGTGAGATAGAGGGCATCAAGCTTAGATTGTAGGACGTAGGATGTAGAAAACAAAGAAAACCCTTGAATGAGTAGGTGTGTCCAAACTTTTCACTGGTACTTTATATTTGCAAAAGAATATGGGGATTGGAAGTGATGCAGACAATTACATTGATGGAAGCTACAATATATCTGCAATATTAAAGCAGATCTACCCACAAAAAAAAATCCAAAAATCCAAAAATATCACCATGTATCCTGCCCCACAAAAGGATCCAGCGTGCTTGACCATGTATACACAAACATCCATGGAGGGTACAAACCCATCCTCCGCCCCCACTTCAGCCAATCGCTCTGCTACTACAACCCAACTACAAGCAGCAACTCAAGAGGGAGCCACCAACACAGAGAATAGTGAGGCATTTGACAGAGGAGGCAGACTCAATACTGGAGGATTATTTAGAGAATACTGATTGGAATACACTACATGACCAAATGTATGTGGACACCTGCTCGTCGAACATCTCATTCCAAAATCATGGGTATTAATATGGAGTTGGTCCCCCGTTTGCTGCTAAAACAGCATCCACTCTTCTTGAAAGGCTATCCACTAGATGTTGGATCATTGCTGCGGGGACTTGCTTCCATTTGTTTTTGTATTTGTATTTCTTATGGATCCCCATTAGCTGCTGCCGAGGCAGTTCATCCTGGGGTCCTGCAAAATTAAGGCAGTTATACATTTTAAAAACATTACAATACATTCATAACAGATTTCACAACATATTAAGTGTGTGCCCTCAGGCTTGTATTCTACTACCACATATCAATAAAACAAAATCCATGCGTACATGTGTGTACAGTGCGTATGTTATTGTGTGTTTGTATGCATGTGTCTATGTTTGTGTTGCTTCACAGTCCCTGCTTTTGCATAAGGTTAATTTAACTGTTTTCTAAATCAAATTTTCCTGCTGACATGAGTTGATGTGGATTAGAGTTCCATGTAGTCATAGCTCTATGTAGTACAATGCGCCGCCCATAGTCTGTTATGGACTTGGGGACTGTGAAGAGACCTCTAGTTGTATGTCTTGTGTGGTATGCATGGGTGTCCGAGCTGTGTGCCAGTAGTTCAAACAGACAGCTCAATGCATTCAAGATGTCAATACCTCTCACAAATACAAGTAGTGATGATGTCAATCTCTCCTCCCCTTTGAGCCAGGAGACATTGACATGCATATTACTAATGTCAGCTCTCTGTGTACATCCAAGGGCCAGCTGTGCTGCCCTGTTCTGATCCAATTGCAAAGTCCCTATGTGGAACCTGACCACATGACTGAACAGTAGTCCAGGTGAGACAAAACTAGGGCCTATAGGACCTTCCTTGTTGATAGTGCTGTTAAGAAAGCAAAGCATCACTTTATTATAGATATACTTCTCCCCATCCTAGCAACTGTTGTATGAATATGTTTTGACCATGACAGTTTACAATACAGGAATAGTCCAAGCAGTTTAGTCTCATCAACTTGCTCAATTTCCACATTATTCATTTCAAGATTTAGTTGAGGTTTAGGGTTTAGAGAATGACTTGTCCCAAATACAACGCTTTTAGTTTTTGAAATATTTGGGACTAACTTATTCTTTGCCACCCATTCTGAAATGAACTGCAGCTCTTTGTTAAGTGTTGCTGTCATTTCAGTCACTGTGGGTAGATGTAAATTGAAGATATGGCAAATAGGAGTGGCAAGATCATCCACTATTATCCTCAATAATTTTCCATCCAAGTTGTCAGACACCGGAGGCTTGTCATTGTTGAGAGACAATAATAATGTTTTACTTACAGAATTCAAAATTACAATGCTTGTCTTTCATAATTTGGTCAGATATACTTGGATGTGTAGTGTCAGTGTTTGTTGCTGGCATGTCATCCCTAAGTGTGCTAATCTTGTTAATGAATTAATCATTAAAGTAGTTTGCAGTATCAGTGGGTTTTGTGATTAACTTAACTTGATTAACTTAACTTGCCTTTTTGCCCAAAATATAATTTATGCTGCTCCAAGGCTTGTTACTATCATTCTGTGTCATTTATCTTTATTTCATACTGTATTTTCTTCTTCTTTTTATTCAGTTTAGTCACGATTTCTCAAATTGCAGTACGTTTGCTGATCGGTTCATCCCTCTCAACTGTACAATTTTTAAATTCCTCATCAATCCACAGGGAGTTAATAAATCCTGTCTAGCCCCGGGGTTCCGCTAGCGCATTCCACTGAAAAGGCAGCGCGTGAAATTCAAATTTTTGGGGGGGAAATATTTAACTTTCACACTTTAACAAGTCCAATACAGCAAATGAAAGATAAACATCTTGTGAATCCAGCCAACATGTCCGATTTTTTAAATGTTTTACAGCGAAAACACCACGTATATTTATGTTAGCTCACCACCAAATACAAAAAAGCACAGACATTTCTTTCACAGCACAGGTAGCTTGCACAAAACCCCCAAATAGAGATAGAATTAATCACTAACCTTTGAAATTCTTCATCAGATGAGTCATATAACATCATGTTTCACAATACATTTATGTTTTGTTCGATAATGTGCATATATATAAATTAAAAAAATCTCAGTTTACATTGGCGCGTTACATGCAGTAATGTTTTGATTCCAAAACATCTGGTGATTTTGCAGAAATACTCATAATAAACATTGATAAAAGATGCAAGTGTTATTCACATAATTAAAGATAAACTTATCCTCTATGCAACCGCTGTGTCAGATTTCAAAATAAACTTTACGGAAAAAGATTAATCTGAGTACGGCGTTTAGAGCACAATCCAGCCAAAGAAATAATCGCCATTTTGGTGTCAACAAAAGCTACAAAAACACTATAAATATGCACTTACCTTTGAATAACTTCATCAGAAGGCACTCCCAGGATTCCCAGATCGACAATAAATGACTGAAAAGTTCCATAAAGCCCATCATTTAGCCACTTGTTGTTAGCATGTTCATCCCAGGAATCCATTTCATGACGCACGAACAATCCATCCAGACAAAAACTCAAAAAGTTCCGTTACAGGTCATAGAAACAGGTCAAATGATGTTTGCAATCCATATTTAGTAAGTGTTTTACATTAATCATCAAATAAGGATCCAACCGGAGAATTTCATTGTCTGAAGAAAGAGCATTGGAACGAGGGCTCTCTCTCTCCTTCGCGCGCAAATCCTGACAACCACTCACTAGAACAGCTCCCATGAGCCCCTCCTTTATAGTAGAATAATAAGACTAAAATCTAAAGACGACGTCATCTAATGGAAGCCCGAGGCAGTGTTTGTTCGGTCATATCTAGACGGGGTACCATTTGACACTGTTTTGAAAATCGACTTCTCATTTCCTGTTTTGACCTCTTCTCAGGTTTTTGTCTGCCAAATGAGTTCTGTTATACTTACAGAAATAATTCAAACATTTTTTGAAACTTCAGAGTGTTATCTATACAATAGTAATAATAATATGCATGTATTACCTTCTGGGACAGAGTAAGAGGAAATTTCGTTTGGGCACGCAATTTGTTCAAAGTGGAAACACTGCCCCCATCCCTATGAAGTTTAACAGTTTTTACAGTCATTTTCTTAAAGGGTGCATGCTCATTAGTGACTGCGATAAGCAATGTCATAAATGTGTCAAGTGCAGTGTCTGGTTCGTGGTCACACCACGGACCAACAAATATTATTCACCTAAACAACACAGGAATCACTACAAAACGTATTCTATGACCTCTTATACACAATATTAGGCCCGGCATTTTCCTAGATATGGCTGATATATTGTGATCACTACATCCGATGGATTTGGATACTGCTTTCAAACAAACTTCTGTAGCATTACTAAAGATGTGATCAATACATGTTGATGATTTCATTCCTGTACTGTTTGTAACTATCCTGGTAGGTTGATTGATAACCTGAACCAGGTTGCAGGCACTAGTTACAGTTTGATGCTTTCTCTTGAGTGGGCAGGCTGAAGAAAGCCAGTCAATATTTAAATCACCCATGAAATATCTCTCTCTATGGATTTCACATACATTATCAAGTATTTCACACACTATCCAGATTCTGAATGTTAGCACTTTGTGGTCTATAGCAGCTTCCCACCAGAATGGGCTTTAGGCGAGGCAGAAGAACCTGTAGCCATAGTACTTCAACAGTATTTAACATGGGATCCTCTCTAAACTTTAGAGGAATGTGGTTCTGAATAAAAAACAGCCACACCTCCACCTTTGGAACTTCTGTATTTTCTGTAGATCTTATACAGTTCCTTGCAAAAGTATTCACTCCCAAGGCATTTTTCCTCTTTTGTTTCATTATAACCTGTAATTTAATTTTAATTTCATGTCATGGACATACACAAAATAGTCCAAATTGGTGAAGATCTGGTGCAACCAATTACCTTCAGAAGTCACATAATTAGTTAATAAAGTCCACCTGTGTGCAATCTAAGTGTCACAATCTGTCACATGATCTCAGTGTATATATACACCTGTTCTGAAAAAGCCCCAGTTTGCAATACCACTAAGCAAGGGGCACCACCAAGCAAGCGGCACTTTGAAGACCAAGGAACTCTCCAAACAGGTCAGGGACAAAGTTGTGGAGAAGTACAGATCAGGGTAGGGTTATAAACAAATATCAGAAACTTTGAACATCCCACTGACCACCAATAAATCCATTATTAAACATTTGAAAGAATATGGCACCACAACAAACCTGCCAGGAGAGGGCCGCCCACCAAAACTCATGGACCAGGCAAGGAGGGCATTAATCAGAAAGGCAAACAAAGATAACCCTTACGGAGCTGCAAAGTTCCACAGCGGAGATTTGAGTATCTGTCCATAGGACCACTTTAAGTCGTACACTCCATAGAGCTGGGCTTTATGAAAGAGTGGCCAGAAAAAAGCCATTGCTTAAAGAAAAAAATAAGCAAACACGTTTGGCGTTTGCCAAAAGGCATGTGGGAGACTCCACAAACATATGGAAGAAGGTACTCTGGTCAGATGAGACAAAAATGTAGCTTTTTGGCCATCAAGGAAAACGCTTTGTCTGGCGCAAACCCAACACTTACCCCAAGAAGACCATCCCTGCATGGTGGTGGCAGCATTATGCTGTGGGGATGTTTTTCATCGGCAGGGACTGGGAAACTGGTTAGATTTAAGATAAATTTTAAGCAGCATTAGCAAAATGCAGTCCAGCCAGAGGTTCCTTGAGGACAGCCAACCATGTAAGTGGTACAGACTTGCAACCGTTTGACACGAGGCTAGTGCTACATAGGGGACATTGGCTGCGCAGATACTCAAGGGCCGATAACTGATATTTGTATTTATTTGCTTATTTGTCTCCCCATTAGATTTTGCAGAAACAGCAGCTACTCTTCCTGGGATCCACAAAAAACACAAGACATGACAAGTAACAAAACACTGATAGACAAGGAGTCACACAAATTTTAAATACAAACACTACCACAAAAAAATACTGTGTGTAGATTGTGTGTGTTATAGTGTGATAGAGTGTGTCTGTGTTTGTTTGTGTGTCATTTCACAGTCCCCATTGTGCCATGAGAGAGAGGCCCTTTCTGCAAGGTATTTTTTATTTATTTTTTAACAGGGAAGACATTATTAGTCATATGCCGCCGAATAGAACAGGTGTAGACCTTACAGTGAAATGCTTACTTATGAGCCCCTAACCGACAGAGCAGTTTCAAAAAATAAGGATAAGAATAAGAGATAAAAGTAACAAGTACTTAAAAAGGAGCAGTAAAAAATAACTATATATACAGGGGGGTGTCAGTAGAGAGTCAATGTGCGGGGACACCGGTTAGCTGAGGTAGTATGTACATGTAGGTAGAGTTAATTAAAACGGCTATGCATAGATGACAACAGAGAGTGGCAGAGGTGTGGAGAGGGGAGGGGGAGCAATGTGAATAGTCTGGGTAGCCATTTGACTTGATGTTCAGGAGTCTTACGGCTTGGAGGTAGAAGCTGTTTAGAAGCCTCTTGGACCTAGACTTCGATGAGAAATCGATGAGAATGGGGGCATGCTCGGTCCTCTTTTTCCTGAAGTCCACAATCATCTCCTTTGTCTTGATCACGTTGAGGGAGAGGTTGTTGTCCTGGCACCACACAGCCAGGTCGCTGACCTCCTCCCTATAGGCTGTCTCGTTGTTGTCGGTGATCAGGTGTTGGAGTCCTGCCTGGCCGTGCAGTCATGAGTGAACATGGAGTACAGGAGGGGGCTGAGCATGCACCCCTGAGGGGCCCCTGTGTTGAGGATCAGCATGGCAGATGTGATGTTACCTACACTTACCACCTGGGGGCGGACCGTCAGGAAGTCCAAGATCCAGTTGCAGAGGGAGGTGTTTAGTCCCAGGGTCCTTAGCTTAGTGATGAGCTTTGAGGGTACTATGGTGTTGAACGCTGAGCTGTAGTCAATGAATAGCATTCTCACATAGATGTTCCTTTTGTCCAGGTGGGAAAGGGCAGTGTGGAGTGCAGTAGAGACTGCATCATCCGTGGATCTGTTGGGGCGGTATGCAAATTGGAGTGGGTCTAGCGTTTCTGGGGTGATGTTGTTGATGTGAGCCATGACCAGCCTTTCAAAGCACTTCATGGCTACAGATGTGAATGCTACGAGTCAGTAGTCATTTAGGCAGGTTACCTTAGTGTTCTTGGGCACAGGCACTATGGTAGTCTGCTTAAAACATGTTGGTATTACAGACTCGGACAGGAAATGCGCCCTTTATAATACAATGTAAATATACACATTATATACATTGGCGTGCCTAGCTTGTAGAGTCATACCCAAGAAGACTCATGGTTGTAATTACTGCCAAAGGTGCTTCAACAAAGTACTGAGTAAAGGGTCTGAATACTTATGTAAATGTAATATTTCAGTTTTTAATTTTTAATAAATTAACAAACATTAAAACTGTTTTAGCTTTGTCATTATGGGGTATTGTGTGCAGATTGATGAGGGGGAAAAACGATTTAATCAATTTTAGAATAAGGATGTAACGTAACAAAATGTGGTAAAAGTCAAGGGGTGTAAATACTTTCTGAAGGCACTGTATATATTAAAATACAAAAACACAGTCATGGTAAGCACATATATAACATCACAAATGACCCAGAAAATCAGTTACATTCCTCCACAAAAAAATCACCAATCAATACTTTAAATTGCCCGAAAGGCACTCATTAAGAACATACTGAGCGGAAAGATGTTATGGGAAAAAGAGATGACGAGTGTGTGATAATATACGTGTGGGGTGGGCATCAGTGTGCATGCCTGCGCACGTGCGTGTATCAGCTTTAATTGAATCCCTGTCTATTGAACCCTCTGCAGGTCCAAGACACTGAGGCTCACCCAGCTCAAAAATTCCCATTTGCTGCCTGTGAGATCTAATCGGCCTGCATGAAGTTACACGTACCTAAGTTACATGGCTGCCTGATCCTCCAGGGGATACCATTGCACAACACAAAGGAGATGCCTCTAGACATTGATCTAAGATCAGTTTCGTGTGTTGTGGCCCAATGGTAAATGTTATTTAAGAAGTTAAAACTTGTCCTAGATCTTTGGGTATAAGGGCAAATAGGAATTTTGTCCTCCAAGCGATACCTCCATTACACAACAGAGGATAAGTGCCCCTAGACACTAATGCGCAGTTGACTCATAACCCGCAGTCCCTGCGGTTATATCAGAGAGGCAGGTGGGTTTAGAGTCATGAAATATTGTGTGCATAAAGGGCTGGTTTAATAAAGAGAAAACAATACATTCATTATTTTTAGGCTATCTGTCATTACTGCGTAAGTGTAAGCTTTACGGCCTAACTGTACACGCCAAATAGTCTATACACTAAATCGCCAAATGCTTTTGGGAACGGGTAGAAAAAGTTAATGTAGATCCACTGAGGCAAAAAGGACAATGTCATAGTTTAATTCAATAAGAGAAAAGCTGTGAAATGGACAGTTGATACTAAAGAGAAGGAAGAGCCAGAACAGTAATGTTTGGGAAAGATTTGGTGAAGTGGTAAAAAATAGGATGATAGCAGTGTTGTGTAACACAAGCAATGGACATTAGACCTATGGAAATCTGTTCTTTGGTCTGATGAGTCCAAATGTTTGATTTTTGGTTGCAACCGCTGTGTGTTTGTGAGACGCAGAGTAGGTGAACGGATGATCTCCGCATGTGTGGTTCCCACCGTGAAGCATGGCGGAGGTGTGATGGTGCTTTTCTGGTGACACTGTCAGTGATTTAATTAGATTTCAAGCCACACTTAACCAGCATGGCTACCACAGCATTCTGCAGCGATACGCCATCCCATCTGGTTTGCGAATAGTGGGACTATCATTTGTTTTTCAACAGGACAATGACCCAACATGCTTCTACATCTGCATTGCTTGCTGTTTGCTGTTTTAGGCTGGGTTTCTGTATAGCACTTTGTGACATCTGCTGATGTAAAAAGGGATTTATATATACAGTTGATTGATTGACAAACCTCCAGGCTGTTTAAGGGCTATTTGACCAAGAAGGAGAGTGATGGAGTGCTGCATCAGATGACCTGGATTCCATAATTACCCAACCTCAACCCAATTGAGATGGTTTGGGATGAGTTGGACCGAAGAGTGAAGGAAAAGCAGCTAACAAGTGCTCAGCATATGTGGGAACTCCTTCAAGACTGTTGTAAAAACATTCCAGGTGAAGCTGAATATTAAAACACTGGAGCTCTCACTGAAGGCTTCAGTCATACAACAGCTATACTTAAATCCTAACTGGTTCTCTAGCAGATTAGTAAGAATGGCTCAACCCTTGTTCAAAAATGGCCTTTTTCCCATTATTCAGATTACAACCTCTCACTTTCTGCTATTTGAAAATGAAATCATCTTCAAAATGTTACTATTTTTAAAACAAGCCACAGAAGGCTGGTTGGAATTTCAAGTTTAATCCACCGGAAAAAACTGAATCAATATATATATTATTTCGGGAGAAATACAAATAAAAACAGTATAATCTTTATAAATTATATCCTAAATAGGACTGGTAAAGTTATGTCACATATGCAATTAACTAAAATATATGGAAATGTCTTCTCTATCCAAAATTACAACCAACTGATTTCAGCATTACTGCAAAAACGGAGGATGCCAGTGGAAGCGGGAGAGGTAAGGAAGTTGTCTGTCGGCCCTGCATTAAAGACCAAAATTGGTTAAAGAAAATTATAATTATAAAAGAAGTATACCAGTTGGATTTAAGGACCAAACAATTACAGTTGCGCCATACAGGTAGCAAAATAGTTGGGAAGAGATTATTGATGTACCGATTCCATGGCACATGGTTTATGAACTGAAAAACAAAACGACACCTGATTCAAAAGTTTTTTTATTTAAATGATAAAAAATTCTTGCAACCAATAAAATGTTTTATATATGGGGGTTACAACTGTCATGACTCTCTCTCCTTGGTGAAGATCAAAGGTGCCAGATCAAATGGCAATGGCTGACAGATAGCCAGACTCCCCTATCTCACACAGGAGAGGGGGAGTTGGGCCGGATTTATGACTTAAAATATATTGTCCCAGTGTTCATAGTTTGATGTTGAAGTGTTGGGTGGCGAGAGTCTCTTGGTAACAATGGGATTTTTACCTTCTCAATACTGCAGGGCAAGAGAGAGAGTTCTATAAATTTACGACCGCTGTTAAATTCGTATGGCTGAGATCCCGCTAACGGGATTGATAAGACAACAGCCAGTGAAAGTGCAGGGCGCCAAATTCAAATAACAGAAATCTCAAAATTAATATTCCTCAAGCAAAGAAGTATTTCACACCATTTTAAAGATACACTTCTTGTTAATCCCACCACAGTGTCCGATTTCAAATAGGCTTTTCGGCGAAAGCACCACAAACGATTATGTTAGGTCAGAGCCAAGTCACAGAAAAACAAAGCCATTTCTCCAGCCAAAGAGAGGAGTCACAAAAATCAGAACTAGAGATAGAATTAATCACTAACCTTTGATTATCTTCATCAGATGACACCCATAGGACTTCATGTTACACAATACATGTATGTTTTGTTCGAAAAAGTTCATATTTATATCAAAAAATCGTAGTATACATTGGCGCGTTATGTTCAGTAGTTCCAAAACATCCAGTCATTTTGCAGAGAGCCACATCAATTTACAGAAATACTCATTATAAATGTTGATTAAAATACAAGTGTAATGCATGGAATTTTAGATCCACTTCTCCTTAATGCAACCGCCGTGTCAGATTTCAAAAAAGCTTTACGGAAAAAGCAAACCATGCAAAGCCATGCAGAGCCCAAACAAGACAATAAGATATCCGCCATATTGTGCAGTCAACAGAAGTCCAAATAACTCTGTTTTGCGGGCAGGTCCAGGCAAAGGTTCAGACGAAAAGTCATATTACAGTCCGTAGAAACATGTCAAACGAAGTATACAATCAATCTTTAGGATGTTTTTAACATAAATCTTCAATAATGTTCCAACCGGAGAATTCCTTTGTCTTCAGAAATGCGATGGAACAGAGTTCGCTATCACGTGAACGTGCATGGTCAGCACATATTCAGCTCATGGCAGACCTTACTCAATCTCCTCTCATTCGGCCCCACTTCACAGTAGAAACAGTAGCAACATTACCAATATCCCACTGTATCTTCAATAGGGAATGAGTTGAAAAACGACCAACCTCAGGTTTCCCACTTCCTGGTTGGATTTTTTCTCAGGTTTTTGTCTGCCATATGAGTTCTGTTATACTCACAGACATCATTCAAACAGTTTTAGAAACTTCAGAGTGTTTTCTATCCAAATATACTAATAATAAGCATATATTAGCAACTGGGGAAAAGTAGCAGGCAGTTTACTCTGGGCACCTTATTCATCCAAGCTACTCAATACTTCCCCCAGCCATAAAAAGATAACATCCGAATGTTGGGAATAATGAGACAAAATGTATGTCTATTTTATGATGTCATTAAAACTATTATAAAGACGTTATAATGAAAACATTGTAACTTGAGGGATTTTTCACTCTGTATATCAGGTTTACATTCTTTACATTGTGTATAAAATATCAAGGACGAAGAGAATGCTTTTGTGGTGATAGAGAACTAAAATCACAATCCTAACGAGAACATAGTAATTCTGATACCTTGCCTCGGAACTAGCCAAGCCCCAGGGAGCCCAGAGATCATGTCAGCAGATGCGTGTCAGCATCTCCACGGCTGATTAGCCATCCTCAGGAGTCCACTCTTCCAGAAGTTGTCTGCAAGTAAACAGACAACTAAGAAGGACATTGTGACCTCGTGGACAACCAAAAACTTACACCTGAGAGTGAAGGAGAAGGCCATCCAAAAAGCGGGGGCCCAATCAAACCCTTCTCACCAAGCGGAACCCTGCCCACGAAGGGCCCAACAGAGATACCCACGAAGACCTCCAACACATAAATGCATACATTACTTCTTACCTAAAGTAGCGGCAGTTCGGGGCAAGGTATTAGGGCTACCATAAACATACTTTCCAAATGTATCCAAGTGTTGCTTCTCTTTCTCGCTTTATCTCGTGTAACAAGCGTCATATTGTGTTAATACGATGACAACAGGTCTCTAGCGGACTAAGTTTCTAATCAATAACCTATACTGTGTGTGTGTGTATCCTAGGTTATGATTTAGTTTGTTAGTAAATAAATAATCAAATCAATTTGTGTGGTATGGAATGATCAGTGAGTGAGACTCAGGTTTGTACAGATTTACGAAGTCTGCGACATTCAAAATGAGACTGATGAGGTAATAATTAATAATTGACTGTTATTGATGTAAGAGATATCTGTATATCTTTTGAGCTTAAGTCGGGAGATAACTCGTTAAATAACTTTTCCCGTGGCGCCCCAAATTCCCAATGAGTTAATTGTTACATGATTAATTTAATCGAGTATCAATTAAACATAGTTGAGGCCGGTTGGAACCAAAAATCTCAAATCTGGACTCATCAGACCAAAGGACAGACAAAGGACAGGACTAATGTCCATTGCTCGTGTTTCTTGGCCCAAGCCAGTCTCTTCTTATTATTGGTGTCCTTTAGTAGTGGTTTCTTCGCTGCAATTCGACCATGAAGGCCTGATTCACACAGTCTCCACTGAACAGTTGTTGTTGAGATGTGTGTGTTACTTGAACTCTGTGAAGCATTTATTTGGGCTGCAATCTGAGTTGCTGGTAACTATAAAGAACTTATGCTCTGCAGGAGAGGTAACTCTGTCTTCCTTTCCGGTGGCGTTCCTCATGAGACGCAATTTCATTGTAGCACTTTGATGGTTTTTGTGACTGCACTTGAAGAAACGTTCAAAGTTCTTCAAATTTTCTGGATTGACTGACCTTCATGTCTTAAAGTAATGATGGACTGCAGTTTCTCTTTGCTTATTTGAGCTATTCTTGCCATAATATGTACTTGGTCTTTTACCAAATAGGACAATCTTCTGTATACCACCCCTACACAACTGATTGGCTCAAACACATTAAGGAAAGAAATTCCACAAATTAACTTTCAACAAGGCACACCTGTTAATTGAAATGCATTCCAGGTAACTACCTCAAGAAGCTGGTTGAGAGAATGCCAAGAGTGTGCGAAGCTGTGAACAAGGCAAAGGGTGGCTAGTCGAGTGTATATTTTGATTTGTTTAACACTTTGTCTGTTACTTCATGATTCTATTTGTGTTATGTCATAGTTTTGATCCCTTCACTATTACTCTACAATGTAGAAAATAGTAAAAATAAAGAAAAACCCTTGAATGAGTAGGTGTGTCCAAATTTTTGACTGGTACTGTATACTTAAAATAGTATAAATATTTACCAGAAATATATACATGAGGGGATTTGTTTTATTTTGACTGCAGCCTACAGTGAATGTTCTATTTGTGTGGGTTTGGTTCGGGTGCCAGCCTCAGATTTTCACCTTATCACATAGTCGGCAGTTGCGGATGGGTTATTAGCAATTGCAGGTGGGTGTGGGTGAACAAACAGCTGACCCGCACACCACTACTAGACACTGATCCAAGGTCAGTTTGGCATTTTTTCCATAATAAAAGGTTGGGATTTTGAGAGTAAAACCTGATCCTAAATCTGTGCCTACAGGCAATGTCTATGGGGTGGGGGGGACAGGTTGAAAGGGGTGGAAACAGAGTACCATACAGTAGTACACATACAGTGCTGAGCCATATACAATACATGACCAATACATATGTATGATTCACACACACATTACTATAGATTCATACCTGACTATGTGCCTAGAGACACATGTACAAATGCATGGTCATATCGGCAACAAAAAAAAGTTTGATCAAGTGTTCTTGTTAACCGTACTTGAAAAAACAATGTAAATGTAACATAACACTATTAAGTGAAGCTTAATTAAATGATGTTGACTTTACTTGAATATACTATGTTTTGAAACATAACCCTTATGAGTGAATTGACACACACAAATTAATTAAGCTCACTTGAACATGAAAACTTGCTGCTCAAATGCGATCGGTTGAAGAGCATGCATTTAGTTTAACTAGCGTTTAAGGAAGAATGATTGCCTTAAACTTGTTAAGTTGCAGCAACTTCAAAAGGCCCATTGCAGCCATGTTCATATCAATATCTAATCCTTTCTGAGTAACAATTAAGTTCATTATTGTAATAGATTCCCATTAAAAATGGGCAAAAATAGCTTTTTAGCAAAAAACGATTTCTCAAGCAAAGATGTTGCTAGGACTGTCTGGGAGTGGTCTAAGTGGCAAGCGAAACTGAAAACTAGCTGTTGTTGGCAGAGAGGTTTGGAACTCTCTTTGTTATTAACCAATTTACCGCATGGTGATGTCACCATGGAAAGCTGAAACTCCTGCCCATGCAAAGCACTCAAAAGCATAGGCACTCAAAAGTATAGATGTAGCGAATCATTTATTTTATGTTCCTACTTCAAACCAAATACTCTTGACAACTTTATCTTTGTACTGTATTCTAGATACAGCTCAACATAACAATTCTTACTGGATCCAACCAAATGTCTCATGTGAAAACATGTTTTAATAGACTCTAGCCTTAAGCCACATCCATAATGTTGAAACAAGGACAAATTGCGTTTTCAGACAGTGTTTGTCATTTGGTGAATGTCTACACAATTTGTATCATCAAATTATTATTCAGACCCTTTATTCTTGGCTTCAGTTTCCCATCTTCTAAGCTGAGCAGGATTTTCTGATTGAACTCAAAAGTGTTGGACAGTTCTTTGGAATAACTGAGATGTAGAGCACAGATCAGACCGAACATTACCAGTCAAGCGTCAGCCAGTCTGGGGAGGTCGGGTCACCACAACTTCACTCTCCAGGACAACGGAGTTCTTGACACTAATGGATTTAGACGACAATTTCGGTGTCGTCACTGGCGATTGTAAGGGTGTCAACAATACCTGGCTCATCGGGAATCCTCCCCCTGAAATGCACAAATGCACTTGAGATGAGAATACTATATACAGTGCCTTCAGAAAGTATTCATTCCCGTTGACTTATTCCACATTTTGTTGTGTTACAGGCAGAATTCAAAATTGATTAAAAAAAAAAAATTCCCTCATCCATCTACACAACACCCCATAATGACAAAGTGAAAACATGTTTTTATACATTTTTGAAAATGAAACACTGAAATATCTAATTTACATAAGTATTCACACCCCTGAGTTAACCTTTTCTCAATAGGGGGTGCTGTTGGCACTTTGTAATAATTTCGTTCCCAAATTAAACTGCCTCGTACTCAATTCTTGCTCGTACAATATGCATATTATTATTACTATTGGATAGAGAACACTCTCTAGTTTCTAAAACCGTTTGAAATATATCTGTGAGTAAAACAGAACTGGAGTTAGAGCAATTTTCCTATGAGGATGTGAGAATGCTGAATTCTGCTGGCTGTTCTGAGGTCGGTTTATTAATTTGCCTGTCTTCTATTGGTTGAGATGCACTGCATACGCCTTCCCCTGGATGTCAGCGAATAGTGAGAATTGAAATGGAGTTGCTGGGCAGATCTGAGAGCTTATAAATGGGCTGGCAACGTGGTGTACTCCCTTTGTTCTCTTCACCATGACGCAAAAAGGACCTCTGGGTGTCGTTCTAGAAAGCTCCCGTTATAGCCTTTAGATATATACGGCTCTGTTTTTATTCGATATAGGTGTTAAAGACATCATAATGTTGTTATTTTAAACCGAGTTATATCAGTTTATATCAGTATATTGCGATTTTCGGATATTTATTAGTGCTGCGTTTTAGTGAGTTGGACACGTCTTTGCCACATGGCTAATGTTTACTGCTAATTCCAACGTTGAAGACGACAATCTACAACCGAGCAACGATTCTTTTGGAAAAAGGACAACTTGCCCAAGATTCTGATGGAAGCTCATCAAATAGTAAGAACTATATATGATGTTAATTCGTTGTTCTGTTGAAAAATGTTAAACTCATATTCCGCCATTAATCTCGGTGCGGTCTCGCTTTAACGCACGCTGTATGTCGTAGTAACGTTAATTTTAAAAACCTAACACAGCGATTGCATTAAGAACTAATGTATCTTTCATTTGCTGTCCAACCTGTATTTTTTAGTCAAGTTTAGGATTAGTTACTGATTAGATTAGGTGCCTCTCCCAAGATTTCTCCCGACATATTGTTGGCAGCTTGGCTACTTTTCTCATTGTATAACCACGATTTGTGCCGCTAAATATGCTCATTTTCGAACAAACTCTATATGTATTGTGTAATATGATGTTATAGGACTGTCATCTGAAGAAGTTTGAGAAGGTTAGTGAAAAAATTTATATCTTTTGCTGGTTTATTCGTTATCGCTATTGTTGGCCTGAATCAATGCTGTTGTGTGGTTGGCTATTGTAGTAAGCTAATATAATGCTATATTGTGTTTTCGCTGTAAAACACTTAAAAAAATCTGAAATATTGGCTGGATTCACAAGATCTTTGTCTTTCATTTGCTGTACGCTGTGTATTTTCAGAAATGTTTTATGATGAGTATTTAGGTATTTCACGTTGGTTTCTGTAGTTATTCTAGCTGCTTTGGTGAGACTACTGCAATGTAAAACTATGATTTATACCTGAAATATGCACATTTTTCGAACAAAACATATGCTATACAATAAATATGTTATCAGACTGTCATCTGATGAAGTTGTTTCTTGGTTAGTGACTATTTATATCTTTATTTGGTCGAATTTGTGATAGCTACCTATGCAGTAAAAAAATTGTGAAAATATGCGGTTGGGTCTTTTGCTATCGTGGTTAGCTAATAGAAATACATATTGTGTTTTCCCTGTAAAACATTTTAAAAATCGGAAATGATGGCTGGATTCACAAGATGTGTATCTTTCATCTGGTGTCTTGGACTTGTGATTTCATGATATTTAGATGCTAGTATTTACTTGTGGCGCTATGCTAGGCTATGCTAGTCATCTTTTTTACTGATGAGGGTGCTCCCGGATCCGGGATGAGTACCAAGTAGAAGTTAATCTCTCAATGTTAATCTCAAAGTGCACCAAAGACTCCAGCCACCCTAGTCATAGACTGTTCTCTCTGCTACCGCATGGCAAGCGGTACCGGAGCGTCAAGTCTAGATTTTTGTTTAGGGGGTGGAGACTTTGCTAGTCTCGTTAGCATCTTTTCTCATACATCTCCCCCAGAACATTTGACGCAATTATGCAAGATTTTAGTTCTGTTTTAGTTTTCCTGTTTCCCCAGGTTGGCACATCTAAAATTTGATTGATTGATTGTTGGATTGATTCATTAAATATTGACTTATAAGAGACCCTCCTTTTTCAGCTCTTCCCCTTTGCCTCTTCCCAGTCCTAACCCCTTAATCTGAGGACAGCCAGGCAGGCCGTCAGTAACAAGCCAATGCTAAATGCTAGCTGACAGGACAGCAGCCAGAGCCTGGGCATGTGCTAATCTGAGGGCTTTAACTAGAACACACGGCACTTAGAAAGAGAGCAGAGAGCAGTGCCGGCCAGCCTGATCTGCAACAAGACACAAATAGTCTGTCACACACACACTGATGCAAAACCATATTGAAAAACCCATACACACACGCCCAAAACACACACCACACATTCAGACAGAGGATTTCACAGACAGACCGAGAGAGAGAGATGTGCTTTTGTGAGGCCAAGACTGGGAACCAGAGAGGAGAATCAGCAAGGAAACCATGACAACCAGACAACCAGCCTCGGCAACCAACCCAGCATTTCTCACAGACCCAAACAGACAGTAAGCCATTGCAGGGTTAATATGTGTGTAAGACAGGGTCTTAAAGGCTGAGTGTGTGTGTGTGTGTGTGTGTGTGTGTGTGTGTGTGTGTGTGTGTGTGTGTGTGTGTGTGCACAGAGGGGTCATAAAGGCATTAACGCCACTGCCAAGTGCACAGACATTCAAGTGCACAGACATTTAGTGGATGTCCACACTGCCAACATATACCAGCTACTAGGAACTAGCAGTGACAGGCACACAGACACACACCAAGAGAAATACCAGCAAGGACTGAAAACTGGTTCTTAAATGGTACACACAAACACTATACACACACACACACAGAAATACCAGCGACTACCTTACTGGCAGTCTCAAACACACAGATTGCGGGACTATCACTCCTGCAATATATTATTGAGGCAACAAAGTGTGCTCCTAAATAAATGTAGCACTTCATATCACCAGAGAATGGAAAGGCAAAACGCTGTGTCTGCCTCACAAATGGCACCCTATTCCCTATTTAGCGCACAACTTTTGACCAGATCCCAGTGCACTCTTTAGGGAACCGGGTGCCAATCGGGACACAGATAATGTATCTGTTTACCATTCTCTCTGCTGTGTCCAAAGAAAGCTACCGTAAAATTCCAAAATAGAATCAGGCAATAACTGAACAACAACACTCCACAGCACAGTGTGTGTTTTGTAAAATGGACCGTAGCTTCTTCTCGTTCTTTTCTTATTCGCCTCGTTTTAGAAGCGGTGAGACAAACACAGGCTGTGGATGCGCTGAGTTATAGGGCCCAAATAGAACACAATGGGGTTTGACAGCGACCAAGCCTCCGCAACACACGCACAGACACGCACACTCTAGACAACAACAAAAAAACACATACAAGCACATGGAACACTGTGATTTCAAAGGACCCAAATATTTCAGACGTCATTGAACTTATGGGTTCTCAAATACACCCACATACACCCATTCACAGACACACATTAACCCACCTCTAACTCCTCCTATGACCTTCACCCATAAGGATGGACATATTAAGAGGAAGGGAATAAGGGGGGAGAGTGAGAAAATAATGAAGAAAATGATCAATAGAGTTCCCTAAGTAATAACCTCCAATCCGCTAGTCAGTGGCGTCCCAAATGGCACCCTCTTCCCTATGTAGTGCACTATATAGGGAAGTGGGTCCCATTTGGGACAAAGCCAGTCAGAACTGACGAGCAAGACCACTTCACGCCCCAAGATTTTTCTCCTCTCCTCCGTCCCCCTACTACTCTTTCCCCCATCATTAATCTGGAAGAATCATTGGCTACATAAAATCACTCTAATCGATGCTATCCCGCAGAGACCTTGTCTGATTTAACACACCACTGGGTTGCTGTATGAATCCCGACTGTGAAAAGAGAGGGATGGAGGGAGGGAAGAGGGTGTAACAGTCAATGACAGAGACATTGGTTATGTAATATCTGATGAAGTGGCAGAGAGGGCGAGGGGGGCTCATTCACTGTCAGATTCACTGAGAAACATGCAGGGAGGCCCAAGCATGAGAGTTCAGGACAGTAGTGTGTGTGTGCGAGTTTGTGTCTGAAGCAGCATAACAATGGCCTTGAAGTGACAAGTTAAAGGAGAGAGCAGTTCAGGGCTGTTTCTGTGTCTGTGCTCAAAGCAAAGGGCCTCGTTCATAAACATTGAGTATGTCCAAAATATGCGTGAGCCACTTTTCACGCAAAAGTTGGAATTTATAAAAACCTAAGCTTGAAGTGAGAATGTGCTTATCCTCCTGCAAACTTTAGACCATACGTATGCACAGTTTCTACTGATTGAAGTATTGCATTGCAATTAAGGCAAAAGCGTGAGAGTGTCAGTGTAGTGTGTGTGAGTGTGTGTGTGCATAGTGTGTAAATATAGTATTCTAGATATAGTCAGTGCAAGATAGGGTCCGTGCAGATTGTCCGGGCAACCATTTAATGAACTATTTAGCAGTCTTATGGCTTGGGGGTAGAAGCTGTCTCGGAGACTGTTGGTCTGAGAGCCAATGCTCCGGTACTGTTTGCCGGATGGTAGCAGAGTGAACAGTCTATGGCTTGGGCAATAGTTTGCAAGCCCTGCCACATCCGTCGGAGCCGGAGTAGTACGATTCAATCTTAGTCTTGGATTGATGCTTTGCCTGCTTGATGGTTCTTCGGAGGGCATAGCGGGATTCCTTATAAGCTTCCGGGTTAGAGTCCCGCTCCATGAAAGCGGCAGCTCTTCCCTTTAGCTCAGTGTGGATGTTGTGGATGTTGCCTGTAATCCATGGCGTCTGGTTGGGGTATTACGTACAGTCACTGTGGGGAAAACGTCATCAATGCACTTATTGATGAAGCCAGTGACTGACGTGGTGTACTCGTCAATGCAATCGGAAGAATCCCGGAACATATCCAGTCTGTGCTGGCAACACAGTCCTGTAGCTTAGCATCTGCTTCATCTGACCACATTCTTATTGACCGAGTCACTGGTGCTTCCTGCTTTAATTTTTGCTTGTAAGCAGGAATCAGGAGGATAGAATTATGGTCAGATCTGCCAAATGGAGGGCGAGTTTGTACGCATCTCTGGGTGTAGAGTAAAGGTGGTCTAAAGTTTTTTCCCCTCTGGTTGCACATTTAACATGCTGGTAGAAATTTGGAAAAATGGATGAGTTTCCCTGCATTAATGTACCCGGCCACTTGGAGCGCTGCCTCTGGATGAGCGTTTTCCTGTTTGCTTATGTTTGTATACAGCTCATTGAGTGTGGTCTTAGTGCCAGCATTGGTTTGTGGTGCTATATAGACAGCTACAAAAAACTCTCTTGGTAAATAGTGTGGTCTACAGCTTACCATGAGGTCTTCTAACTCAGGCGAGCAAAACCTTGAGACTTCCTTAAAATTTCGTGCACCAGCTATTGTTTACAAATATACGTAGACCGCCACCCCTTGTCTTACCAGAGGCTGCTGTTCTATCCTGCCGAAAAAGCTTAAAACCCGCCAGCTGTATGTTATACATGTGCAAGATAGGGTCAGTGCAGAGCCTGGTTACTCTAGGTTTCTTCCAAGGTTCCTGCCTTTCTAGAGAGTTTTTCAAAGCCACTGTGCTTCTACATCTGCATTGCTTGCTGTTTGGGGTCTCTCTAACACACACACACACACACACACACACACACACACACACACACACACACACACACACACACACACACACACACACACACACACACACACACACACACACACACACACACACACAGGAGTGAAGATCACTGTCACAATTGCCCTAGGTAGGGCTGTTGCGATGACTGTATTACCGCCAAACCGGCAGTCATGACCTCAGTCAAATTCCATGGTTCCGTCGAGTCACAGTAATCTCATCCTATGCACTCTGCACATGAATGCCGCTGATGCGTTGGTAGTACCCAACTCGCTAACGACTGCCAGATCGCAAATGGCCTGGCACTCAGCCATCCATTGTCCCACATCAATGCAAATGCGATCGAAAATAAAGATGCTAAAGATGCTTTGGTACGTAATTGGTCTAGCCTATACTCCGAAATTAAACAAACTCTAGTAATTTCCTTTGAGTGTGGACTGTATTATTATGCATTCTGAATGGAATGGTTGCCTTATGCTACGCTCAAAACCTATCTAGGAGTCTGCGAAAGAACGCATAGGCCCATTGTGGGGCGGCAGGTAGCCTAGCGGTTAAGAGCGTTGGGCCAGTAACTGAAAGGTCGCTAGTTTGAACCCCAGAGCCGACTAGGTGAACAATCTGTTGATGTGCCCTAATTGCTCCTGTAAGTCGCTCTGGATAACAGCGTCTGCTAAATGACTAAAATGTCAAATGTATTGTGCAGGGTGGCTTACAGAGTATAGCGAGAGGCTGCTCCTCAAACAGTGTTTGATGCGTGGAGTGAAATATGCCCCAAAATGTCTATATGCAATCCTGTGTAAAAAACATAGTTTTGATGGTTGCCACTAAAAAAGAGAAGAATCTCAGCTTTCTACTGCCAATATATTTCTCAGTTGCTAATATTAAGCACATTGCGCTGCTTTGAAACCAGAACCATGGGAAAGCGCAGCCTCCAATCGCTATTCGAGTGCATGAGGATTACTTTTTCCCCTGCCCACTTGATAATGGCCCATTCTAAATCACTAACTAATTTCACATACACTAAATATATATATATATATATATGAAGAAATGTGGACATCACTTCAAATTAGTGGATTCAGCTATTTCAACCACACCAGTTGCCGACAGGTGTGTAAAATCGAGCACACAGCCATGCAATCTCCATAGACAAACACTGTCAGTAGGAAGGCCTTACTGAAGAGCTCAGTGACTTTCAACGTGGCACCGTCATAGGATGCCACCTTTCCAACAAGTGCTAGAACTATCCCGGTCAACTCCAAGTGCAGTTATTGTGAAGTGGAAACGTCTAGGAGCAACAATGGCTCAACCGCGAAGTGGTAGGCCACACAAACTCACAGAACAGGAAAGCTGAGTGCTCTCGGTTGCAACACTCACTACCGAGTTCCAAACTGCCTCCGGAAGCAATTCCAGCACAAGACCTGTTTGTCGGGAGATTCATGAAATGGGTTTCCATGGCCGAGCAGCCTCACACAAGCCTAAGATCAGCATACACAATACCAAGAGTCAGCTGGAGTAATGTAAAGCTTCCCGCCGTTGGAATCAGTGGAAACGCGTTCTCTGGAGTGATGAATCATGCTTCACCATCTGGCAGTCCGACAGACTAATCTGGGTTTGGTGGATGCCAGAAGAACGCAACCTGCGGAGGAAGAATAATGGTGTGGGTCTGTTTTTCATGGTTCGGTTGACTAGGTCCCTTAGTTCCAGTGAAGGGAAATCTTAACGCTACAGCATACAATTACATTCTAGATGATTCTGTGCTTCCAACTTTGGGGAAGGCCCTTTGCTGTTTCAGCATGACAATGCCCCCGTGAGGTCCATACAGAAATGGTTTGTCGAGATCGGTATAGAAGAACTTGACTGGCCTGCACAGAGCCCTGAACTCAACCCCATCGAACACCTTTGGGATGAATTGGAATGCCGACTGCAAACCAGGCTCAATCTCCCAACATCAGTGCGCAACCTCACTAATGCTCTTGTGGCTGAATGGAAGTAAGTCTATTCAGCAATGTTCCAACATCGAGTGGAAAATCCTTCCCAGAATAGTGGAGGCAATTCACGCATATTATCGCTATTAACTCCATATTAATGCCCATGATTTTGGAATGAGATTTGACGAGCAGGTGTTCACATACTTTTGGTCATGTAGTGTATTAGTAAAGACAGGAATAAATTGAGAATAGTCTGATGGGTGCAACTGTGACTCATTTCAGGAAACTAGGCGTATGTCGCAGGTCACTACTTCACAGGAGAGCCTTCTGGAACATGTGAACTTTCATGTGTCTTAATAACAAACGTGTATGACATCTGTAAATATGAATATAATTGTTAAATTACGAGCCTAGTTGGTTAAGCCACAGAAAAAGTAAGCAACCTTCCCACTAGTCATGATTGGCTGAGATAATGAGTGGGCTGGACATGCCGAGAGAGCAGTTCAGATTGGTCTGCCATATGGAACGCTTCTGTATATTTGAGCTGGTCAGTCTGTGTTTGTAATCCTGTCGAACGCAGCTTTTAAAAAATATGTTTTGTGTAGTGGAGCTGCATAAGTGTTGCTCTCCACTTTCTGGAGGATGACATTTTGAAAATCAGTGGAATTAGAGTATGATAGCTAAAGAGATTGAGAAAACACCTGTCTCCGGATTACATCTTCGAACTAAGGGCAACCATGGCATGGCATCCGTGACAGGGAGACGCGTCCATCATGCATAAGATAGTCTAACTAGCTACATTTTCTGATATTACACGTTTCTAATTTTGACAGAAAGTGGTTTCATTTCAAGCTAAAGTTTACTTTTAGCTAGCTAGCTAACGTTACGTGTATGGTGTTATTATCGTATCCCAGAGACGTTTTCTGGATTAGTTAGAGCCTAATGTTAGCTAGCTGGCTGGCTCCCTAGCTAACGTTACATGTATGATGTTATTGTTCATATATCAGAGCCGTTTGCTTTGCTAGTTAGAGCCTAATGTTAGCTAGCTAACATTGAACCTGGTTGGTTAGCTCCCAGCAGATTCATGCAGGGTAGTAACGACATGATTTTGCACCATGTTCATTGTTGTTTAACTAGCCAACGTTAGCTGGCTGGCTCGCTAGGTAATGTTACATGACATGCATGATCTTACACGTTGTTTACCTAGCTAGGTTCATTGTGTACGCAACTAACCATTTTGGGTGCATTCGTAAATTCAGTCTGATGAACTGTTGAATTTACGAACCCAAATCACCCTATGAATATGGCCGGTGTCAGTAAACGTCGGCAAAAAAGCGTAATGAAATTGTTGCCAGCAGAGCTGGTAAGGCTGTTTTCATGTTATCCAGAGGTAAACAAATCATCAGCCAGAGCATTTTGTGTGCGCTCTGAACGCCCCGAGAGCAAAACGAGATGGGTGGGGCTAAAGCTTAAGAGTGTGTGAACGATGCTGAATGGGTGTAGACAAAGAAGACCTCTTCACTAAGTACCAAAACATTCATAGGCCATTTTCTCAAAAGTGAGTTGACAAGTTTATCAGCTTTCAAAGCTGAATTACTTTCCTATTGTTCCTAAAAAAATAAAATGCAGCGTATGATATAGCATTCTGTAGCTCCGAGTCTCTACTTTTATCCAATGTAAAACAACAACACTTCAAATTTTGCTACATAAGACCGATTTGAGCCAGTCTGTCACATATTATCACTTGATGAGAGAACAGTGTGTGCAGCCTGAGGCAAAAGTCACATCATGCAGCCCATAGGCCTATACGTTTTGATTTCTAAGATATTCGAAGGTTTGCATCATTCACAACTAATGTTGCCACATAACTCTAAATCTAGCATATACGACCTGCTTCAAATTATCCCTTTTATGCTCTACATTGCCACGTTATATGCGTACAGCTCTTGAGAACGGGAATATCCTTCCTATTTTATAAATCTAAGTTCAATCATATTCTTCTTAGTATAAAATCATATAAAATAGCGGCACAGAATACATAACTATATATTGTCTGCTAAATGAACTAGCCTACAGCCTAAGCTGCCATTGGAATGGTGCATAGCATGATAACATACAGTAGGCCGACTCAGAATATGCTATTCTGTTCTTCTAGGAGTTCATTTTCCTCATATAATAATGTTTCTTTAGACCTGTGTAAGATAAATAATGGATTTATTGCGATGGTGTATAATACATGGATTTAATAATATATTTTTTTTAAATGTAGATGTTCCAAAGGCATGCAACAGCGGCTTCTATGCGTGGAGGTCTGGAGATGCTAAATGTGTTTATGTTAATTAATGGTCAATTACTGTGAGACCAGAAGTCATTCACATGACAGTCGCCAGCTGACAAAATGTCATGACCGCCACAGCCCTAGCCCTAGGTTCCGGCACTCGAGCACGACAACTGTATCAGTGGCTTCAAAATGGCTTCCATGATTCTGTGGCTTCAGCCCCAATCAGGACCCAGCCAAGCAGGAAGGCAGCATCTATGGATCCTTCAGGCCCCAGTGCACACCTGACAAAGGCACGGAGAATAGAGCCTGGAGAAACCAGAGCGGCTAGAGCCGGAATGGCTCTGGTACTCAGGACACAGAAAAGCAGTAAACCTGGAGGAGGACCCTCGTGTCTACATGGAGGGCTGGTAAAGAAAGAAAGAGATTGATATCGACAGAGCCTGAGAAAGAAAAATAGAGAGATATGAAGAGGAAAGAGAGAGAGAGTAAGAAAAAAATACAGAAAGGGAAAGTGGTCTGTGATCCCTTGTAGAGCAGTGTCATGGGTGTAGCTGTGTATCAATGTACTAGTTTAGTGGTGTATTATTGTATCCAATGTATCAGTGTGTTTGGTGTAGCAGTGTACTGTAGCAGCCTTGGTCCCCTGTGTACCATGTGAGTGCGTGAGTGAGAGCTGAGGGGACTTTGGCTGTGCAGGGGATTAGGCCAGGAAGCAGAGCTAGAGCCAGTGCGTGTGTGTGCGAGCGCGCACGTGAGTCCAGCCCTAATCACTTAATGAACAGGAACCAGCTCCATGGCTCAGTGCAGGCCGGCAAGACACCCTAGGCCTCCCTTCCACTCTCTTTTCGATTAATACCAACCCCTCATAGCTTGGCTGGGACAGTCACCAGAGAAAAGATCTTTGACTGTATCTCACCAGAGACAAGCTAATTGGCTGAACGCAACCGTCAATCTTAACAAAGACACGTTCATTGGCTAAACACAACAGTCAATCTCACCAGAGACAAAATGATTGAACAATCAGTCACCAATCAGAGCATGGGACAAGCACCAAAGTCCAACCCATTGGTCAAACGATGTCGCTATTCTCACCAGAGACCCGACAATCCCATTGGACAGAAACCGTCACCTTCCTCATCAAAAAACAGTGCCATTGGCTGAACCCAGCCCAGTGAGCATTTCCCGAGAGAGGATACAGATTAATAGAGCAACAGCACACTATAATTTATCTGAGTGGGATTTCCCTGGGCTAACACACCACACGCTAACCAAACACCATCATACACACACATGGCCCAGCTTGCAAAGATGCAAGGCATGCAAGCATGCAAAACTACACACACATAGACAGGAACACAGACATGTGCAAAGACAGACAACCACAGCATGGAAATGCTGAAATGCACATGTACAATCTCTATTTATGTACAATCTCTATATATTTACAGCCAGAAGACCACTGCTACATAGTTGGTTACCAATATTCTGTATAAACACAAAGCAACCCTGCCTAGCGCCTTACTTAGAAGACTGGGTTGTAAATGTATATGACTCAATATAAACTCAATATCAACACAGGGTGGACAGTGGGAGTCATGCTAAGATGTTAAAAGTGCAGGTCACACACGTGCACACAAATACCAAATAGGCATGCATGCACGCACACAATTACACTGTGAGAGACTGGTTTCATATCCACAAGTACCGTACTAGAATCAAACTGCATAAGACAATACAATCACCATTACATATTTGATATCAATCAAACAGAAGCTTAGGATGAGATAAGATAAACTATGTCCCACTGACATCATATGCTATATCAAATCTACCAAAATGCTGAAATAAAATAAGTCTTATCATTCATAACTCTGAGCAGTCCAAAGTGGATATTCCCTGACAATTTTTTAAGAAAGGGACATCCATCCATCCATATAAACTCAGCAAAAAAAGAAGCGTCCTCTTACTGTCAACTTTGTTTATTTTCAGCAAACTTAATATGTGTAAATATTTGTATGACCATAACAAGACTCAACAACTGAGACAAAAACTGAACAAGTTCCACAGAATTGTGACTAACAGAAATTGAATAATGTGTCCCTGAACAAAGGGGGGGGGGGTCAAAATCAAAAGTAACAGAGGTCGACCGATTACGATTTTTCAATGCTGATACCGATACAGATTAATGGAGGACCAAAAAAAAGCCGATACCGATTAAATCTGACAATTTTTAATAATGACTATTATAACAATACTGAATGAACACTTATTTTAACTTAATATAATACATAAATAAAAATCTATTTTGTCTCAAATAAATAATGAAACACGTTCAAATTGGTTTAAATAATGCAAAAACACAGTGTTGGAGAAGAAAGTAAAAGTGCAATATGTGCCATGTAAAAAAGCTAACGTTTAAGTTCCTTGCTCAGAACATGAGAACTTATGAAAGCTGGTGGTTCCTTTTAACATGAGTCTTCAATATTCCCAGTTAAGACGTTTTAGGTTGTAGTTATTATAGGAATTATAGGACTATTTCTCTCTATATCATTTGTATTTCATATACCTTTGACTATTGGATGTTCTTATAGGCACTAGTATTGCCAGCCTAATCTCGGGAGTTGATAGGCTTGAGGTCATAAGCAGCGCCGTGCTTCAAACATTGCGAAGAGCTGCTGGCAAAGGCAGGAAAGTGCTGTTTGAATGAATGCTTACTAGCCTGCTGCTGCCAACCACCGCTCAGTCAGACTGCTCTGTCAAATATCAAATCATAGACTTAATCATAATATAATAAATACACAGAAATACGAGCCTTAGGTCTTAATATGGTCAACTACGGAAACTATCATGTAGAAAACAATACGTTTATTCTTTCAGTGAAATACGTAACCATGTTGTAACTTTAATGTGTTACAGAGTTAATGTTTAAGTTAATTCATTGAGCTGTATCTAAAGATATTTCTTTACAGTTATTTACATATGTAATTGTATTGGTTAGTATTGAATTACACTTTTGACTGCAAGTTCCAGAATGCCTTGCGACAGGAAGTAGAGAGCGAACGCTAGTTAATTAAGTGCAATTGACAGGTGATTATTGTTGGCTCCTTTGCGCTAGCATCTTACTTGCATTGCTCTGTAGAATCTAAAGTTGTTAAATGTAACGTGATCAAGTAGTATTACTAAAAGAAGCTTTCATATCAAACCCGACGTCCCGAGTCATTACTTTGAAGATAGTTATTCTATAAACCATTCTGTATTTTATCGAATGGGTGGCATCCATTAGTCTACATTTTGCTGTTACATTGCACAACCTTCAATGTTATGTCATAATTATGTAAAATTCTGGCAAAATAATGACGGTCTTTGTTAGGAAGAAATGGTGTTCACACAGTTTGCAACGAGCCAGGCGGTCCAAACTGCTGCATATACCCTGACTCTGCTTGCACAGAACGCAAGAGAAGTGACACAATTTCCCTAGTTAATATTGCCTACTAAGATGAATTTCTTTTAACTAAATATGCAGGTTTAAAAAACATACAGTGGGGCAAAAAAGTATTTAGTCAGCCACCAATTGTGCAAGTTCTCCCACTTAAAAAGATGAGAGAGGCCTGTAATTTTCATCATAGGTACACTTCAACTATGACAGACAAAATGAGAAAAAAAATCCAGAAAATCACATTGTAGGATTTTTAATTAATTAATTTGCAAGATATGTCCTCCTCATGGACTGCACCAGATTTGCCCGTTCTTGCTGTGAGATGTTACCCCACTCTTCCACCAATGCACCTGCAAGTTCCTGGACATTTCTGGGGGGTATGGCCCTAGCCCTCACCCTCCGATCCAACAGGTCCCAGACGTGCTCAATGGGATTGAGATCCGAGCTCTTCGCTGGCCATGGCAGAACACTGACATTCCTGTCTTGCAGGAAATCACGGACAGAACGAGCAATATGGCTGGTGGCATTGTCATGCTGGAGGGTCATGTCTGGATGAGCCTGCAGGAAGGGTACCACATGAGGGAAGAGTATGTCTTCCCTGTAACACACAGCATTGAGATTGCCTGTAATAAAAACAAGCTCAGTCCGATGATGCTGTGACACACCGCCCCAGACCATGACGGACCCTCCACCTCCAAATCGATCCCGCTCCAGAGAACAGGCCTCGGTGTAACGCTCATTCCTTCAACGATAAACGCGATTCTGACCATCACCCCTGGTGAGACAAAACCGCGACTCGTCACTGAAGAGCACTTTTTGCCAGTCCTGTCTGGTCCAGCGACGGTGGGTTTGTGCCCATAGGCAACATTGTTGCCAGTGACGTCTGGTGAAGACCTGCCTTACAACAGGCCTACAAGCCCTCAGTCCAGCCTCTCAGCCTATTGCGGACAGTCTGAGCACTGATGAAGGGATTGTGCGACATTGCAATGTATTGCCCTGGACACATCTGCAGTCCTCATGCCTCCTTGCAGCATGCCTAAGGCACGTTCACGCAGATGAGCAGGGACCATGGGCAACTTGTTTTGGTGTTTTTCAGAGTCAGTAGAAAGGCCTCTTTAGTGTCCTAAGTTTTCATAACTGTGACCTTAATTGTCTACCGTCTGTAAGCTGTTAGTGTCTTAACGACCGTTCCACAGGTGCATGTTCATTAATTGTTTATAGTTCATTGAACAAGCATGGGAAACAGTGTTTAAACCCTTTACAATGAAGACCTGCGAAGTTATTTGGATTTTTACAAATTATCTTTGAAAGACAGGTTCCTAAAAAAGGGACATTTCTTTTTTGCTGAGTTTATGTTGTAGGGTATAGTTGCCCCTATATGCTGATCTTGGGTCAGTTTTGCATTTCCACCTCCAATGGTAAAGATGAGGATTGGGTGAGGGGAAGCTGATCCTAGATCTGTACATAGGGGACACTTAACCCAGGAGTCAGAGCATACAGTATCAAGCGTCACAGCAGGACCGGCTGGCCTGGGTAGGAGAAGGGACGCCTATTGTGGCCGCTTTAGACAACAGATGGACAGAGAAAATCTCTCTCTCTCATTTTTGGGGCAGCGCACAGAGCGTGTTGCATCACTCTCCTCCTCTCCTCTCTGCCGGGTAGGGTCTGCGCCTGCCTTTGGGTCTGTTCCCAGCACTACGCTGCTGTAGCAACAGTCACTGACTGCAAAGGACTCTAGCAAACATCCATAGCTACTGCAGGATAAACCTAATGACATCCATATAAGTGAATTTCAATGAGACAATAAAACAGAAGCCTTGGTGAAACAAGAAGGCTGCTGGTCATTTATGTCAATCTCTGCTAAATAGACCACCAAAATAGACTTCTGCATAGACTTTATTATCTATGACAGGTATAGCCTATACAGACTAAAACTAATGCGTTCTTATATGATCCTTTAACATGCCAGGTGTATAGCCTTGATATCCACTCCTATTTGACAACGAAATATAGCGATTAAAATAAACCGTTGAACAGTTGGCCTCCTTCCAATACCAGTCCTATACGCTGGGCATTCTATGGGAGAGCTCACCATGGACAAATACACAGCCAGGAGAAACGTTGCGTTGCCTACTAAGAATAGATCAAGGTATCAAGGCAGATCAGGATTAGCTCTGCGTTGTGTGCTGAAATCACAGGACACACTGCGCGGCAATAAGGCGGACAAGGAGGGAGCAGGGAACAAGTTCGTTTTAATCACACACACACACACACACATATTTTCGCTGTGCGGAGACTGGAAACACACCCAATCTCGACCAGGGCTTCACAGACAGCACGCATATCAACTGAGCAGCCAGCATCATAAGCACCCAAATACCCTCTCCTATCCCGCACACTGTTCCAGCACAATCGTGTGAGAAGCACTGCGCTCGAAAACAAAAACCCAAATTCGTTTAATAGGGGGGCAGAGAATTGTCCACAAACACTATCATCAGCTTTGTCAACCCACCAGACGAAATTAACTCACTGCAGAGAGCGGTCCGATAGCCCAGCCTATGCCACGTTTATGCAATTAGTGAACGCGAGAGAGGTGGATACGGTTAGGTTATGAGAAAGCTCAACCAACCTGTCTGTCCTTTGCCGAGCGTCTTTTCCAAGCGATACGGTCCCACGTAATTGGCATGTTGAGCACCACTGTTGTCTTTCCCAGACGATGACATTTTGATTGGCGAAAAAAAACACTTTACAAATAAGCGCAGTTGCGGTTATTCCGAGAATAACACACAATCCTCTTGATCTTGGCAGGTCCAGCCGTTCTTTTTTTACTCCACAAACCCACTTGCCTATCCTCCAGTCTCTCTCTCGCTTTGCACTCACTCGGACTCTCTCTATCTCTCTCGCGCTGTTTGGGTACGTAGGATTTTCTCTCTGCCCCTTTCCTCTCGGTTTCCTGCAGATGCACGGAGAGTTCTTTAGACTAGGATCCGAAAATCATTGTTGGTTGAGCCTGCAGTGCCCGTGTTCGCCTGTCGGGATGCTGTAGATGCGGTTGGAACACTCGCTGAAAGTGCAGACAGGGAAGGTCCGCAGCATTTTTAGAATGATTGACAGGGAATCCGAACAAACACGTAGCTCGAAAACCCTGCCGCACCACCCACCGTGTTGCTGGAGCAACTTCTATTTGTAACAATAGTTGCAGACATTTTATGAAATCTCAGGGAGACACATTTTTTTCCCACAGTTTTCACTTCAGAGTCTCAGACTCTCAGACCAGTATTCCTCTTAAAATGTAAATTGATTAATCATACCGTAGGCTACATTCTGAGTTTCTGTTGTATAGTATTTTCAATGTTTCCAATATCTAAAAAGTGTAGTAAGCATGGGCCTATAGGTGCTATTACATGTAATAAATCTACTACCACGGTACCAGCATTACCATTCAGTTCAAATTGAATTTGCCACCCACCATTCCCACATCCCATGAAAATGTACCTCAACAAAGCAGCAAGGTCCACCTTTAAACCCATATTGTCTTATTCCAGTGGGAACGGTGTTGTGTGTGTGTCTCAGCCCTGGGTTTCATTTCACAACCCACTGGTCTAAGATCTGTGACTGTGACCTGGTCCTGTGTCGGTCGACACCCTGAGAGGTGCAGGTGTCAGGGAATGCCTGTCCAATGTCATGCTTTTCAAGTCTGACAGCACATGCACAGACACGCTTATGCACAAGCACACACACACAACAGTATGGGATATTAGGGGTCATAAAGGCCATAAATGAACTGAAAGGGGGGGCCAAACACTTAACTAACACCTTGTTGAACGTGAGAACACCTGAACACAGAATATTTTTTTAAATACATGAACGTGTGATTGATATACAGTACCAGTCAAACGTTTGGACACACCTACTCATTTAAGGGTTTTTCTTAATGTTTTACTGTTTTCTACACTGCAGAATAATAGTGAAGACATCAAAACTATGAAATAGCACATATGGAGTCATCTAGTAACCAAAAAAGTATTAAAGAAATCAAAATATATTTAAGATTCTTCAAAATAGCCACCCTGTGCCTTGACAGCTTTGCACACTCTTGGCATTCTCTCAGACAGCTTCACCTGGAATGCTTTTACAACAGTCTTGAAGGAGTTCCCACATATGCTGAACACTTGTTTGCTTCTTTTCCTTCACTCTGCGGTCCAACTCATCCCAAACAATCTCAATTGAGTTGAGGTTTGTCGTGGTAATTTCCTGTATTACTAAATGAGGAGAGTTTACAACCACACACAAGTCAGAGTTATATTTTAAAGGTCATCTTTAATTATATGAGCTTCACCATAGCCCTTTGACTCTCAGATCAATTCAGTGTCTATAAATGAATTCTGAGAGTGCTTACAAAATAATTCTAGTATCTTTTATAGCCAAGATACACCCCTCTCAACTAACATGACGAACCACAGATCTCAGAAACTTCACAAAGGGCCTTTTACTTGAGAGAGGAGTATCCCATAGCCAGATAGCATTAGCTATAAATTATCGTTCAGTTTGGTCTCTAAGACGAGGTTCTAATCTCGTTCTTGGTACTTCATAGTACCAAAACATTACCTCATCCAATGGCATATATCAATTGTCAATTATAGATACTCCCATCTCAAATACACCCCCTCTTCTCCCCTCTCTGGGCCCCAAGTGACTTTTCCCTAGAGAAGAAAGGAAAATGCAACTGCCGACAGTATAGTCCAAAAATAGACATTCTAATGACAAGTATCTCACATAAGCATATTATGAAAGAAAATAAAACATCTTATTTATCTATGTTACCTAACTAATTCTGATTCCGCTACGACAGGTTGGGTGATTGTGGAGGCCAGGTCATCTGATGCAGCACTCCATCACTCCTCCTGCTTGGTCAAACAGCCCTTAACCAGCCTGGAGGTGTGTTGGGTCATTGTCCTGTTCTGTCCTGAAAAACAAATGATAGTCCCACTAAGCGCAAACAAGATGTTTGTGTCGCACTGCTTTGCTTTATCTTGGCCAGGTCGCAGTTGTAAATCAGAACTTGTTCTCAGCTGGCCTACCTGGTTAAATAAAGGTGAAATAATATCAAATTAAAATAAATAAAAAAAAGCGTAGAACTGGATGACCTGCCATTTCTAATCCTATAACTTCCCAGCTCAAAGTGTGACTATTGAATGCATGTCTAAAGCCTGCATGGCCCGTGAAAGTTTGATTAATTCAGTTCCTAACAGTTAATGGAATTTACTCCAGAATATAATAGCCACTGTACTAACAGGACCCCTGCACTTTTTTACCATCTGTCAAGGTGGGGGTTATAATGCCTGTATATAAAACACAGGGCTCCTGAGGGCTCCTGAGTGGCGCAGTGGTCAAAGGCACTGCATTTCAGTGCTAGAGGTGTCACTACAGACACCCTGGTTCGAATCATTATCACAACCAGCCGTGATTGGGAATCCCATTTGGCAGTGCACAATTGGCCCAGCGTCGTCCGGGTTTGGCCGGTGTAGGCCGTCATTGTAAATAAGAATTTGTTGTTAACTGACTTGCCTGGTCAAATAAAATAATTAAATACAAAAATAACATTGTTCATCGTGTCTTCATTAAGTAGGATAAATGTAAATATTGACCTGTCAATGCTTTCATTTTAGGCTATCACATAAGCTTTAAAGCAGGAACATATAGCAATATTCCATCAGATTTGTAAGTTAAAACATGTTTGAATCTTTACCATTCTTGGTATCTTCACAGATTTAGACAAAACATTTTGATGTTATAACATTTATGTCCATGTATTGATTGTACAGATGAGGCTGAGAAGACAATGGCTGCGGAGAGGTACACATTCCTTGTAGCTGTGCTGCCTATAAGTTTGCTTCTCCAGTCACAGCTATGAATGTCCCTGAAGTAGATTTGCAGTTCAAATACAGCTACACACACAGGAGTAAGGAGATTTAGACGAACCATTGTTATATTTTTGTCACGTTCGTGATAAGGACATGACCAAGGCGCAGCGTGTGTTGAGTTCCACATCTTTATTTGCAGTGAAACTTCCAGGAAAAACAATAACCCAACAACAAACACAAAACAATATCCCACAACCCAGGTGGAAACAATGGAGAACTTAACTTCTCTAGGGTAGGGGGCAGCATTTTCACATTTGGATGAAAAGCATACCCAAATTAAACTGCCAGCTACTCATCCACAGAAGATAAGATATGCATATTATTAGTAGATTTGGATAGAAAACACTGAAGTTTATAAAACTGTTTGAATCATGTCTGTGAGTACAAGAGAACTTATTTAGCAGGCGAAACCCCGAGGACAAACCATTCAGATTAATTTTTTTTGAGGTCACTCTCTTTTCAATGTTTTTCATTGGGAAACCAGATTTCTAAGCGACCTGCTTGCAGTTCCTACGGCTTCCACTGGATGTCAACAGTCTAGAGAAATTGGTTGAGGTTATTCCTTTGTGTAATGAAGAAATACGGCCATCTTGAAGTCGAGTCACTCTAGGTGTCCTGTGAGATACAAGCGCATGACCAGAAGGCATGCTACGGTTGGTTTTAATCCTGTATTGAACACAGATCATCCCGTCTTCAATTTTATTGATTATTAACGTTAAAAAATACCTAAAGTTGTATTACAAAAGTAGTTTGACATTTTTTGGCAAAGTTTACAGGTAACCTTTGAGATATTTTGTCGTCACGTTTGAGCAAGTTGGAACCTGTGTTTTTCTGGATCAAATGTGCCCAATAAATGGACATTTTGGATATATATCGACAAATTAATCAAACAAAAGGACCATTTGTGATGTTTATGGGACATAGTGGAGTGCCAACAGCAGAAGCTCGTCAAAGGTAAGGCATGAATAATATTTTTATTTCTGTGTTTTGTGTCGTGCCTGCAGGGTTGGAATATGCTTATCTCTCTTGGTTTACAATGGTGCTATCCTCAGAAAATAGCATCGTATGCTTTCGCCGAAAAGCCTATTTGAATTCTGACTAGTTGGCTGGATTCACAACCAGTGTAGCTTTAATTTGGTATCTTTCATGTGTGATTTAATAAAAGTTTGATTTTATAGTAATTTTCATAGTAATTAATTTGAATATGGCCCTCTGCATTTTCTCTGGCTTTTGGCCAAGTGAGACAGTAGCGTCCCGCCTAAACTCAGATTTTTGGATATAAATATATACTTTACCGAACAAAACATACATGTATTGTGTAACATGAAGTCCTATGAGTGTCATCTGATGAAGATCATCAAAGGTTAGTGATTCATTTTATCTCTATTTCTGCTTTTTGTTACTGCTCTCTTTGGCTGGAAAAATTTATTTTTCTGTGACTTGGCTCATACCTAACATAATCGTTTGGTGTGCTTTCGTCGTAAAACCTTTTTGAAATCGGACACTTTGGCTGGATTTACAACAAGTGTAGCTTTAAAATGGTGTAAAATACTTGTATGTTTGAGGAATTTAAATTATGGGATTTCTGTTGTTTTGAATTTGGCACCCTGCAGTTTCACTGGCTGTTGACGAGGTGGGATGCTACCGTCCCACATACCCTAGAGAAGTTAAGTATGATCCCCAATTAGAGACAACGATAATCAGCTGCCTCTAATTGGGAACCATACCAAGTACACCAACATAGAAATAAGAAAACTAGAACACCCCCCTAGTCACGCCCTGATCTACAACACCATAGAGAACCAAGGGCTCTATGTGGTCAGGGCGTGACAATTTTCAAGAACATTTTCTGCCATTGTTCCTAAAAAGGAGGGGAAAAGGCAGTTTCAAAGAAATTAACAATAATAATGTTCAATCCATTAATAGTATTTAATCTATAAACATCTACATAATAACAAAATCTTCATATAAAAAGCTAATTGTCTGTTAAATACAAGTTAAAAGTCAAAGAAAAAAGTGTCTCAGAACAATGACATTGTCACGTCCTGACCATGTGTCAGTGTGTTTTGCTTGTTTTAGTGTTGGTCAGGACGTGAGCTGGGTGGGCATTCTATGTTGTGTGTCTAGTTTGTCTGTTTCTGTGTTCGGTCTAATATGGTTCTCAATCAGAGGCAGCTGTCAATCGTTGTCCCTGATTGAGAATCATATATAGGTGGCTTGTTTTGTGTTGGGATTTTGTGGGTGGTTGTTTCCTGTTTTTGTGTTTTGTCTGCACCAGAAAGGACTGTATCGGTTTGCCACATTTGTTATTTTCTTTTGTAAGTGTTCACGTTTATTTGTCGTATTAAACATGTTGAGCACTGGCTACGCTGCGTGTTGGTCCGATCCCTGTTACACTCTCTCTCCTCGTCAAGAGAGGGAAGGCTGCCGTTACAGAACCACCCACCAAACTCGGACCAAGCAGCGTAGCAACGGGCAGCAGCGACAGCAGCAGCGGTACAAGGAGGAATGGACATGGGAGGAAATTCTGGACGGTAAAGGACCCTGGGCAGAGCCAGAGGAGTGTCGCCTCCCCAAAGCAGAGCTGGAGGCAGCAAAAGCGGAGAGGCGGCATTATGAGGAGCTAGCAAGGCAGAGCGGCTGGAAGCCCGAGAGGCTCACCCCAAAATTTCTTGGGGGTGGGGGCGAAGTCAGGTAGGAGACCTGCGCCAACTTCCCGGGCTTACCGTGGAGAGCGAGAGTAGGGGCGCACGGAGTTTCCTGTACGTGTGCTTAGCCCGGTGCGGTACATTCCAGCTCCACGTATTGGCCGGGCTAGAGTGAGCATTGAGCCAGGTGTCATGAAGCCGGCTCAACATATCTGGTCTCCAGTATGTCTCCTCGGGCCGGTGTACATGGCACCAGCCTTACGTATGGTGTCCCCGGTTCGCCAGCACAGCCCAGTGCGGGCTATTCCACCTCGCCGCACTGGCCTGGCTACGGGGAGCATTAACTTCTTGAGCCTATGGGGGCGCCATTTTGACTTTGTAAAAATGAGTTCCCAAATTAAACTGCCTCGTACTCAATTCTTGCTCGTACAATATGCATATTATTATTACTATTGGATAGAAAACACTCTCTAGTTTCTAAAACCGTTTGAATTATTTCTCTGAGTGAAACAGAACTCATTCTGCAGCACATTTCCTGTCAGGGAGTGAGATTTCAGAAATCGAGGTCCCTGTTCTGAGGTCAGTTTATAAGTCCCCATGTAAGCCATCGGGCTACATGCACTGCATACGTCTTCCTCTAGATGTCAGTAAGCGGGGAGAATTTGAATGGAGTGGATTGCGCAATCTGGGACCCTATATAAGACCGTGGAACGGAAGTACCGTCCTTTTCAACGGTGCGCCTGGCGCAAGAAGACATCACAATGGCGTCCTGCAAACGCTTTCGTTTTAGTAGTTCTATATCTCCGGTCATGTTTTTATTCGTTATAGGTGTTAAAGACATCATAAGGTAGTTAATTTAAACTGACTTATAGCAGTTTATTGCGATTTTCTGGGATTTCTTTGTCATGCGCTTTCACGAGTTGGACACGTCTCCAGTGGGTGGCTATCGTTAGCTGCTATTTCGACAGGAGAAGAGGACATCTTTCAACCCAAAGACGATTGTTCTGGAGAAAGGACACCTTGCCCAAGATTCTGATGGAAGCTCAGCTAATAGTAAGCAGTCTTTATGCTGTTAATTCGTACTTATGTTGACAAATGTAAAATAATAATTCCGCCATGAATTATGGTGCGGTCTCGCTTTGGCGCACGCTGTATTGCGCAGTAACGTTAATTTTAAAAATCTAACCCAGCGATTGCATTAAGAACTAATTTGTCTTTCAATTGCTGTCCAACCTGTATTTTTTAGTCAAGTTTTGGAATAGTTACTGATTAGAATAGGTGCCTCTTCAAAGATTTCTCCTGACATTTTCTGGGCAGCTTTGCTACTTTTCTCATTGTATAACCACGATTTGTGCCGCTAAATATGCACATTTTCGAACAAACTCTATATGCATTGTGTAATATGATGTTATAGGACTGTCATCTGAAGAATTCTGAGAAGGTTAGTGAAAAAATTTATATATTTTGGTGGTTTATACGTTATCGCTATTTTTGCCTTGAATCAATGCTGTTGTGATGTTTGCTATTGTGGTAAGCTAATATAACGCTATATTGTGTTTTCGCTGTAAAACACTTAGAAAATCTGAAATATTGGCTGGATTCACAAGATCTGTGTCTTTCATCTGCTGTACGCTGTGTATTTTTAAGAAATGTTTTATGATGAGTAATTAGCTAATTCACGTTGCTCTCTGTAGTTATTCTAGTCGCTTTGGTGAGAGTTGTGATGGTGGCTGCAATGGTAAACTATGATTTATACCTGAAATATGCACATTTTTCGAACAAAACATATGCTATACAATAAATATGTTATCAGACTGTCATCTGATGAAGTTGTTTCTTGGTTAGTGGCTATTTATATCTTTATTTGGTCGAATTTGTGATAGCTACTGATGGAGTAAAAAAATGGTGGAGTAAAAAAGTGGTGTCTTTTGCTAACGTGGTTAGCAGTCTTTCTGGGTAAGTCTCTAAGAGCTTTCCACACCTGCATTGTGCAACATTTGCCCAAAATTATTTTCAAAATAATTCAAGCTCTGTAAAATTGGTTGTTGATCATTGCGAGACAACCATTTTCAGGTATTCCCATAGATTTTCAAGTAGATTTAAGTCAAAACTGTAACATGAACATTCACTGTCTTCTTGGTAAGCAACTCCAGTGTAAATTTGACCTTAGGTTATTGTCCTGCTGAAAGGTGAATTAATCTCCCAGTGTCTGGTGGAAAGCAGACTAAACCAGGTTTTCCTCTAGGATTGTGCATGTGCTTAGCTCCAATCTGTTTATTTTGTATCCTGAAAAACTCCCCATTCCTTAAGAATTACAAGAATACCCATAACATGATGCAGCCATCACTATGCTTGAAAAAATGGAGAGTGGTACTCAGTAATGTGTTGCATTCGATTTGCCCCAAACATAACACTTTGTATGCAGGACAAAAAAGTGAATTGTATTACTTTTGTATATGTATTTATTAAGGATCGCCCATTAGTTCCTTTTGGGATTTACAAACTACAAGCCACTAAGTACCCTGGGTTAAATGAACATATGGAGTTCTAACCTTTCCTGTAGGGTTGTCATCTAGTGGACATTTTTCTCTATTGCCCTCAGCTATGTTTAGACTGTTGTTGTCCATGTTTGCTGTGTTCTAGTGTACTATGGAATAGATTGCTTTCCTATTCTTGGTACTTTGCCCAGTCATATTTTAAGGTCAGAACTACCTTTCTAGGCATATCTATAGTATTTAACTTTATAACCTCTTGCGAATATAGGGGGTGCTGTTTCGACTTAGCATAAATCGGGCTCCAGATTAAACGGCTTCCTACTCAATTCTTGCTCGTACAATATGCATATTATTATTATTATTGGATAGAAAACACTCTCTAGTTTCTATAGCCGTTGGAATTTTGTCTCTGAGTGAAACAGAACTCCTTCTACAGCACTTTTCATGACAGGGAGTGAGATTTCAGACATCTTGGCCCCTGTTCCCAGGTCGGTTGTAATGTCCCTGTAAATGCTATGGAGAAACAGACACTGCCTACGTCTTCCTCTGGATGTCAGTACGTGGTGACGCTTTGAATGGAGTCGATTGCGCAATCAGGGCCTGTATAAAACACCAAATACCGGAAGTAGCTTTCTTTTGCTGCCTGCGCCTGACGCACGAAGGACATCGGACTTGCCTCCGTCCAAGCGGTTGTTTAGCCAGTAATATTTCTCCGGTCATGTTTTTACTCGTTATAGGTGTTAAAAACATCATAAGGTAGTTAATTTGAACCGTTTTATAGCAATTTATATCCGTTTAGGGCGATTTTATGGCATTTCTGTGTAATACACTTTGAAGCGCTGGGCACTTTGAGTGCATGGTGAACGTTAGTGACCATTTCGACCGGACAAGAGGAGATCTTTCGACCAAAAGACGATTAGACCGGAGAAAGGATTCATTGCCCAAGATTCTGATGGAAGAACAGCTCATAGTAAGAACAATTTATGATGATAAATCGTGTTTCTGTCGAAAAATGTTAAACGCTTATGCCGCCATTTTGTTTGGTATAGCTTCGCTTGGCGCAACCTGTATTGAAAAGTAAGGATAATTTAAAAAATGTAATTCAGCGATTGTATTAAGAATTAAATTGTCTATCAATCGCTGTCCACCCTGTATTTTTTAGTCAAGTTTATGAGTATTTATGTATAAGACTAGATCACTGTCTAATATGGCGCCCGACATTTTCTGACCAGCTGGGCTACTTTTCTCATTGTCTAACCATGATTTTGGTGGCTAAATATGCACATTTTCGAACAAACTCTATATGTATGTTGTAATATGATGTTACAGGAGTGTCATCTGAAGAATTCTGAGAAGGTTAGTGAAAAAATTAATACATTTTGGTGGTGATAATGCTATCGCTCTTTTTGCCGTGAATCAATGCTGGGGTAATGTTTGCACATGTGCTATGCTAATATAACGATTTATTGTGTTTTCGCTGTAAGACACTTAGAAAATCTGAAATATTGTCTGGATTCACAGGATCTGTGTCTTTCAATTAGTGTACGCTGTGTATTTTTAAGAAATGTTTTATGATTAGTAATTAGGTAATACACGTTGCTCTCTGTATTTTTTCTAGTCGAGTTGTGATGGTGGGTGCAATTGTAAACTATGATTTATACCTGAAATATGCACATTTTTCTAACAAAACCTATCCTATACCATAAATATGTTATCAGACTGTCATCTGATGAGGTTTTTTCTTGGTTAGTGGCTATCAATATCTTTATTTGGCCGAATTGGTGATAGCTACTGATGCAGTAAGAAAATGGTGGAGTAAGAAAATTGTTGTCTTTTGCTAACAGTGGTTAGCTAATAGATTTACATATTGTGTCTTCCCTGTAAAACATTTTACAAATCAGAGATGATGGCTTGAATCACAAGATCTGTATCTTTCATTTGGTGTCTTGGACTTGTGATTTCATGAACATTTTTTTTTATGATATCCCTGTAACTTTAGGCTAGGCTATGCTAGTCAGCTTTTGTGTTGGGGGGGATCCCGGATCCGGGTTTGGTAGGCGTTAGAGGTTAATGTGTATAGTATTGCTTCCTAGGTGTTGTCCAATCAATTTTGTAACCACTCCCTCTTCAAATTAGGGCTGATTGGAAAAAGCTGTTCAAAAGAGAACATTGTATTATCATTTCTTTGTACTCCCTGAGGAAGGCCATGCAGCCGAAACACGTCAGATTTTTAAAACTTTGTTTCCACTGAACATGCCATACAAATAAAGGCATTTTAATTAATTATATGAAGAGTTTTGTAAAACTACAGTGTTGGAAAACCCAATAAAGGGAGACCTTCACCTACCCTCTGTGGGCTTAGCCCACAGACCCAATAGGAAGTGTTCGAGGAGATGCCATTCGCCACCGTCTGTGCTGTGGAAAGGAATGAGTTCATAGTGTCTTTGAAATCTTGATGTCCTCTCGCAACCTTACCGACTCCTTCTGGGCCTCTACGCCGAGCCTGTGGTTGTCCCGTTGGCTGGGGACGGTCCCTGGATCCTTCTAGGTCATTACTGGCCAGCAGGAGGCAGAAGAGTGAGTGAGACCAATCCAGAAGCAGGTCTTTTAGCATTCACCGATCCTCCTCGCCATTCTGATTTCCTGGTTCTGGCACTTTCCTGCGGTGGGATGCGTGTATCCACGTATCTCATTCTGCAACCTTGACAGCAGAGGATGTGGTCAGGAGCACCTGGTATGGTCTCTCTCACCTGGGGTCATTGCAACACCTGCAATGTTTGGCAGATAAGCCTTCACCCGTGGGAAGAGAGTCTTAAAATAGGGGGGGGCGCTGTTTTCACTTTGTAAAAAATCGTTCCCAAATTAAACTGCCTCGTACTCAATTCTTGCTCGTACAATATGCATATTATTATTACTATTGGATAGAAAACACTCTCTAGTTTCTAAAACCGTTTGAATTATATCTGTGAGTAAAACAGAACTCATTTTGCAGCAAACTTCCTGTCAGGAAGTGAGAAATCTGAAATCGAGGGCTCTGTTCCAGGGTCAGTTTATTAATTTGCATGGAATCTATGGGTCTACATGCACAGCATACGCCTTCCACTCGATTTCAGTAGGCAGTGAGAGTTGGAATGGGGTGTCTAGCTAGATCTGAGGCCGAACAAGACGTCTTGGAACAGAGGTTCTGGTCTTTTCACCGTTTGGCCTGACGCAAGAGGGACCTCTGCATTGCGTTCAGAAAAGCTTTAGTTTTAGAAGTTAGATATATCCGGCTCTGATTTTATTTGATATATGTGTTAAAAACATCATAAGGTAGTTATTTTAAACCGAGTTATATCAGTTTATATCAGTATATTGCGATTTTCGGTATTTCCTTTGTTATGCGTTATTGTGAGTTGGACACTTCCGTGCCGCATGGCCATCTTTGTTAGCTGAATCGACAGATGAAGACGACATTCTACAACCAAACAACGATTATTCTGGAAAAAGGACACCTTGTACAAGATTCTGATGGAAGCTCATCCAATAGTAGGAACCATTTATGATATTATTTCGTATTTCTGTCGAAAATGTTTAGACTATATTCCGCCCAGATTTCGGGCGCTGTCTCGCTATAACGTAAGCTGTATGTCGTAATAAGGTTATTTTTAAAAATCTAACACAGCGGTTGCATTAAGAACTAGTGTATCTTTCATTTGCTGTCCAACCTGTATTTTTTAGTAAAGTATATGATTAGTTATTTGATTAGATGATGTGAGTGTCAGAAATATATCCAGATTATTTTGTGCTGTTTGGCTAGTATTCGCATTGTTCAACCACGAATTGTACCGCTAAATATGCACATTTTCGAACAAACCATATATGTATTGTGTAATATGATGTTATAGGACTGTCATCTGATGAAGTTTGAGAAGGTTAGTGAAAAATTTATATATTTTGCTGGTTTATTCGCTATCGCTAACATGCCTTGAATGAATGCGGCTGTGTGGTAGGCTATTGTAGTAAGCTAATATAATGCTATATTGTGTTTTCGCTGTAAAACACTTAAAAAATCTGAAATATTGGCTGGATTCACAAGATGTTTGTCTTTCATTTGCTGTACACCGTGTATTTTTCATAAATGTTTTATGATGAGTATTTAGGTATTTCACGTTGGTTTCTGTAGTTATTCTAGCTGCTTTGGTGAGACTACTGCAATGTAAAACTATGATTTATACCTGAAATATGCACATTTTTCTAACAAAACATATGCTATACAATAAATATGTTATCAGACTGTCATCTGATGAAGTTGTTTCTTGGTTAGTGACTATTTATATCTTTATTTGGTCGAATTTGTGATAGCTACCTATGCAGTAAAAAAATTGTGAAAATATGCGGTTGGGTCTTTTGCTATCGTGGTTAGCTAATAGAAATACATATTGTGTTTTCCCTGTAAACACCTTAAGGGCTGCCTCAGAATTCTATGGTACATTATTTATTTGTCAGCCATTGTTACCATTAATGCTAGTTAGTGCTAGTTTGACCACCAGAGGGCATCTTTGAGAAGCATTTGATAGCCTTCAATATTGGCTGTACTAGCGAATTTAAAACCTTTTTTTGTAAGAACATAGTATATGGGATTGATTTTAAGAAATGTAGCTTAATTAATTTAATTAACATTATGGTGTTTCTAAAACTCTTAACTAAACCATCAGGGTTTCTGTTAGGATGGAACGGAAAATATGGTGCTGTACAAAGTGGCGGTCGGGAGTAGGCTACAGTACTGAGAGAATAACATTTCCACACCCAAATTGTAGTCTAACCAATACCCAAACGGAGATTCAGTGAAAATAAAAATCAAATTGATTTATCAAGACCAGTCCCCATGCTTGTCTCAGAGCAGCGCAAAACGGTGATGAAATAGTTGACCACAGCGGGTAGGTTATTGCCTCAAATTCAATTGCTTCTAACTTCAATATGCTTTTTAACCTGTTTGGGCTGCAGGGGCAGTATTGAGTAGCCGGATAAAAGGTGCCCATTTCAAACGGCCTCGTACTCAATTCTTGCTCGTACAATATGCATATTATTATTAGTATTGGATAGAAAACACTCTCTAGTTTCTAAAACCATTTGAATTATATCTGTGAGTAAAACAGAACTCCTTTTGCAGCAAACTTCCTGACAGGAAGTGGAAAATCTGAAATCGATGCTCTCTTCTAGGGCCTGCCTATTAAAGTCCTTGATATTTATTCGTTTAGATGCACTTCATACGTCTTCCACTAGATGTCGACAAGCAGTGAGAGAAGAAATGGAGTGTGTAACTTGATCTTGGCTCGAATAAATGCTCTTTGTATGACGTGTCACCAGTTTCCTGTTTTCTGGAGAGCGCGTCAAGGGTCCTGGATTTGCCTTCTGATAAGCTGTCGTTATGGACGACTAATATCTCCGGCTTTGATTTTATTTGATACATGTGACAATATCATCGTAAAGTATGTTTTTTCAATATAGTTTAATCAGATTATTGACATTTTTTCGGGAGTTTTGCCGTGTTCCGTTCTCTTCCGTTTGTTGACATGGAGAGATTCGCGACACTTGGCAAGTGTGCTTGCTAAATCAAGAGGGAAAAAAGCCGTTCTAAATCCAAACAACGATTGTTCCCGACAAAGGACACCTTGTACAACATTCTGATGGAAGATCAGCAAAAGTAGGACCCATTTTATGATGCTATTTCATATATCTGTCGAACATGTTGTGCTAGTCGTTTGCACCCAGCTTTTGGGTACTCTCTCGCTATACCTAAGCTGGATGTCGTAATGAAGTTATTTTTAGAATTCTAACACGGCGATTGCATTAAGAACTAGTGTATCTATCATTTCCTATACAACATGTATTTTTTAGTTATGTTTATGAATAGCTATTTGGTCAGAATATGTGTGTCAGAAAAAGTGTCAGAAAAATATCCGGACGTTGTGGGAAAAATATGCTACGTTAGCACAATGTATAACCACTGATTTCAGCTCTAAATATGCACCTTTTCGAACAAAACATAAGTGTATGTATAACCTGATGTTATAGGACTGTCATCTGATGAAGCTTATCAAGGTTAGTCAAAAATTATATATCTTTTGCTGGTTTGTTACGATCGCTAACTTTTGCTACTGGGGAAGGGCTTGTGTTTCTGGCTACTGTGGTAAGCTTATATAACGCTATATTGTGTTTTCGCTGTAAAACACTTAATAAATCGGAAATATTGGCTGGAATCACAAGATGCCTGTCTTTCATTTGCTGTACACTATGTATTTTTCAGAAATGTTTTATGATGAGTATTTAGGTATTTGACGTTGGTGTCTGTAATTATTCTGTCTGCTTTCGGTGCAATTTCTGATTGTAGCTGCAATGTAAACTATGATTTATACCTGAAATATGCACATTTTTCGAACAAAACATAGATTTATTGAATAACATGTTATAAGACTGTCATCTGATGAAGTTGTTTGTTGGTTAGTTTGGTTGGTTCTTGGTTAGTTAGGTTGGCTTTGTGCATGCTACCTGTGCTGTGAAAAATGTCTGTCCTTTTTGTATTTGGTGGTGAGCTAACATAAATATACGTGCTGTTTTCGCTGTAAAACATTTTAAAAATCGGACATGTTGGCTGGATTCACAAGATGTGTACCTTTCATATGCTGTATTGGACTTGTTAATGTGTGAAAGTTAAATATTTAAAAAAAAATATCTTTTGAATTTCGCGCCCTGCACTTTGAGCTGGCTGTTGTCATAAGTGTACCGACACCGGGCTGCAGCCATAAGAAGTTAAACACTATCATCAGATGCCTGTGTTACAGCGAACGCGAAAGCCCAGGAAAATGAACAGGTACAGTAGGCAACAATAGTGTAAAGTAGTCCTAATAATGCTAAAAAAGAATGCTTAAATAAATCGACTGCTGGTCTGTTTTCAAAATGCCTCCAGCTGTCCATCACTACTGAAAATAAATATATTGTTTACATTCTTTATTGTAACCACAATGTCACAAATCAAGTATCTACCTTTCTAATCTACCTTTGGGATTTACAAATGTGCGTATTTCATGTCATTTTTCTTTAAATCCAGTTTGGATATAAGTATAATTTTTGACTGACGCCTTTAGTGAGAGGTCTAATGCTTTAATATTTAATAGTTTCTGCCCTCCGAATTCATATCTAAGGGGCATTTTTCACTCCATTATTAGTTACATTGTTTTAGTTTGAATTTGCAGACTGGCACTAAGAACAGCGGGAACATTTCCCTAGTCAGCGCCATTATTAGAGCAATGCCCTTTAAAGTGTTGCTCTGTGCTACCCAGTGGGGCGGGGTGGGGTCCAACCCCCTCCCCCATTGGCTAGGTCCGTCTTCTGTGCTCTGCTCTGCAGCCCGTTCTGTGTCCCCTGCCCTCGTGCCTTGAACCTCGTGTGCCCACCGCAATCTCAGTGGATAAAGCTGGAGAAATGCAAGGCAATCCCATTGTGTGCCACTCGGGAGCCATAACCAATATGACCAATATATATTGTCCTGCTAATAGCCCATCCTAGAAACGTTGTTTGCAGAATTCACAACCCACTACGCTTGTGACAAACAGGGTTAACTTCTTATGGCTGCAGCCCGAGGCCGCCCACAATATGACAACAGCCAGCTCAAAGTGCAGGGCGCGAAATTCAAAAGATATTTTTTTTAAATATTTAACTTTCACACATTAACAAGTCCAATACAGCAAATGAAAGGTACACATCTTGTGAATCCAGCCAACATGTCCGATTTTTTTAAATGTTTTACAGCGAAAACAGCACGTATATTTATGTTAGCTCACCACCAAATACAAAAAAGGACAGACATTTTTCACAGCACAGGTAGCATGCACAAAGCCAACCTAACTAACCAAGAACCAACCAAACTAACCAAGAAACAACTTCATCAGATGACAGTCTTATAACATGTTATACAATAAATCTATGTTTTGTTCGAAAAATGTGCATATTTCAGGTATAAATCATAGTTTACATTCCAGCTACAATCAGAAATTGCACCGAAAGCAGCCATAATAATTACAGACACCAACGTCAAATACCTAATTACTCATCATAAAACATTTCTGAAAAAATACATAGTGTACAGCAAATGAAAGACAGGCATCTTGTGATTCCAGCCAATATTTCCGATTTATTAAGTGTTTTACAGCGAAAACACAATATAGCGTTATATTAGCTTACCACAATAGCCAGAAACACAAGCCATTTCCCAGCAGTAAAAGTTAGCGATCGTAACAAACCAGTAAAAGATATATAATTTTTGACTAACCTTGATATTCTTCATCAGATGACAGTCCTATAACATCAGGTTATACATACACTTATGTTTTGTTCGAAAAGGTGCATATTTAGAGCTGAAATCAGTGGTTATACATTGTGTTATCGTAGCTACTTTTCCCACAACGTCCGGATATTTTTCTGACACTTTTTCTGACACACATATTCTGACCAAATAGCTATTCATAAACATAACTAAAACATACATGTTGTATAGGAAATGATAGATCCATTAGTTCTTAATGAAATCGCAGTGTTAGAATTCTAAAAAATAACTTCATTACGACATCCAGCTTCGGTATAGCTAGAGTACCCAAAAGTTGGGCGCCGACGACTAGTTCACATGTACGACAGATATGAAATATCATCATAAAATGTTTCTTACTTTTGCTGATCTTTCATCAGAATGTTGGACAAGGGGTCCTTTGCCGGGAACAATCGTTGTTTGGATTTAGAACGGCCACTTTCCCTCTTGAATTAGCAAGCACACTAGCCAAGTGGCGCGAATCTCTCCATCGTCAACAAAGTCAGAGAACGGAACACGGCAAAACTCCCGAAAAAATGTCAATAATCTAATAAAACTATATTGAAAAAACATACTTTACGATGATATGGTCACATGTATCAAATAAAATCAAAGCCGGAGATAGTAGTCGCCTATAACGGCAGCTAAACAGAAGGCAAATCCAGGTACCTCCTCGCGCTCTCCAGAAAACAGGAAATGGGGGACACGTCATACAAAGAGCTTGTATTCCACTTCAGACCAAGATAAACACTCAATTTCTTCTCTCACCGCCTCTTGACATCCAGGGGAAGGTCTATGAAGTGCATGTATACTAATACGTATCATGCCCATTTATAGGCAGGAAGTAGAACAGAGCATCGATTTCAGATTTTCCACTTCCTGGTCAGGAAGTTTGTGCCAAATGAGTTCTGTTTGACTCACAGATATAATTCAAACGGTTTTAGAAACTAGAGAGTGTTTTCTATCCAATAGTAATAATAATATGCATATTGTACGAGCAAGAATTGAGTACGAGGCCGTTTGAAATGGGCACCTTTTATCTGGCTACTCAATACTGCCCCTGCAGCCCAAACAGGTTAATAATATATCTGTGAGAATATCTAAGGGGCTTTTATATAATTCCAAATTAATTAATTGGAAATAATAATAATAATCGCCTCGTTTAAAAATGATGATATTTTGGAGATTATTTCTTTTTCAAATAACTTAAAGTAGGCGAGAAAAAAAAGGCCATTCTTGAACATGGGGTGAGACATACTTACTAATTTGTAAATATACCCGGTTTGTTATTGAGAGAGAAACCAAAAGCCCACCATCGCCTCATGGGTCTTCTGGTCCCGACTGGCACAGGTATCGAACCACCATCCGTCAATTTTGAAGTTGTGCACAATTATCAGTTTCTATTTGGTTTATGTCGACAATTCATTGTCAGTTAGAGACACATTAGCGCCTTGGGACCCAAAAGCATAAATCTAACTCTCCCTTGCACGGGTCTGGAGCAATGAAGCAGTGACGCAGGGTACGTACTAAACCACAAATTTCCTCAAAATCTAGCAGCATAATCTCAGAACTTTTAGCTGAGCAACCACTGTATTATCACTGTGTCCAAATGCTTAGAGTAATATCCCACTGGCCTATACCCTACCACATTATACTGCTGACATGAAACCATGATTTTCAGAAATGAACAGATGAAATGGTTTGGTGTCATAGGCAAACCCAGGCAGGGTGTTGATATCAATGCCTGCTTAGGTTTTAAGGGTTCCGGGGGTGCACAGCGGTTTACACCTCGAAGCCAATTCCACTGCTTTTCCAGGCATAAGTGACATAGGGCCCCAGTCCGCTAGGGGGCCCCTAAACCCCCCCAAAACAGAGCAGTTTTAGGAACTCAGTCAGGGTATCAACTTACTGTTGAGAGTTAAAACAGTGGAATACACAAGGTGAATGTTTGAAATTTGGTTGTGCATCAGAAATGTCAGTCACTCAATTAGCCATGTCAGCTAACAATTTTTTAATTGGGAAAGACTAGCCAGCTATCTAAACTTGTAGTAATCATGGCCAAATATCGATATGTCACACAGGGCACCTGCCCAGGAGTCCTGACTTCCAGGGGGACCCCATTTGATTTTGTTCATCACTCTCACTCAGATATCATTAACATGGCAGAAGGCATGGCAAAATGTGTTGAATTTCAAGAATTTAACTTTAACTTCTCTAGGATAGGGGGCAGCATTTTTGACTTTTGGATAAATAGCGTGCCCAATTTCAACTTCCTTCTACTCATCCCCAGAATATAAGATATGCATATTATTAGTAGATTTGGATAGAAAACACTCTGAAGTTTCTAAAATTGTTTGAATCATGTCTGTGAGTATAACAGAACTTATGTAGCAGGCAAAACCCCGAGGACTAACCATTCAGATTTTTTCTTTTTGAGGTCACTGTCTGTTCAATTAGTTTGCATTGGGATACTAGATTTCTAAGGGACTTGTTTGCAGTTCCTACCGCTTCCACTGGATGTCACCAGTCTTTGGAAATTGGTTGAGGTTATTCCTTTGTGCAATGAAGAAGTACGGCCATCTTGAATCAGTGTAACGTTATGTGTACTGTTTGAGAGTTGCGCAAGACTAGAAAAGTAGCGTTAGTTTGTTGTCCTCCTGTATTGAAAACAGATAGACCCGTCTTCAATTTGATCGATTATTAACGTTTAAAAATACCTAAAGTTGTATTACAAAAGTAGTTTGAAATGTTTTGGCAAAGTTTACACGTAACTTTTGAGATATTTTGTAGTGACGTTGCGCAAATTGGAAGCTGTTTTTTTCTGGATCAAACGCGCCAAATAAATGGACATTTTGGATATATATGGACGGAATGAATTGAACAAAAGGACCATTTGTGATGTTTATGGGACATATTGGAGTGCCAACAAAAGAAGCTCGTCAAAGGTAAGGCATGATTTATATTTCATTTCTACGTTTTGTGTTGCGCCTGCAGGGTTGAAATATGCTACACTCTCTTTGTTTACTGTTGTGCTATCATCAGATAATAGCATCTTATGCTTTCGCCGAAAAGCCTTTTTGAAATCTGACATGTTGGCTGGATTCACAACGAGTGTAGCTTTAATTTGGTATCTTACATGTGTGATTTAATGAAAGTTTGATTTTTATATAATTTTATTTGAATTTGGCGCTCTGCATTTTCCCTGGCTTTTGGCCAAGTGGGACACAATCGTCCCACCTATCCCAGAGACGTTAAATCTGTAATTTCCTTCTCTCTGCCCCATGGGAAAATGAGTAGAATTACATGAAATGTGTTATAAGTTAGTCCTAGGACCATGCCTCAGGACTACCTGCCCTGATGACTCCTTGCTATCCCCAGTCCACCTGGTCGTGCTGCTGCTCCAGTTTCAACTGTTCTGCCTGCGGCTATGGAACCCTGACCTGTGCTACCTGTCCCAGACCTGCTGTTTTCAACTCTCTAGAGACAGCAGGAGCAGTAGAGATCCTCAGAATGATCGGCTATGAAAAGCCAACTGACATTTACTCCTGAGGTGCTGACCTGTTGCACCCTCTACAACCACTGTGATTATTATTATTTGACCCTGCTGGTCATCTATGAACATTTGAACATCTTGGCCATGTTCTGTTATAATCACACGGCACAGCCAGAAGAGGACTGGATACCCCTCATAGCCTGGTTCCTCTCTAGGTTTCTTCCTAGTTTCCGGCCTTTCTAGGGAGGTTTTCCTAGCCACCGTGCTTCTACACCTGCATTGCTTGCTGTTTGGGGTTTTAGGCTGGGTTTCTGTACAGCACTTTGTGACATCAGCGGATGTAAGAAGGGCTTTATAAATACACTTGATTGATTGAAATTTGATAACAAAATAGCAGAACTGCAGAAACAAATATGTAAAAAAGAATATTGGAACTCAGTTTGGGTTTCAACTTATTGTTAAAAGTTGGAATAGTAAAATAAACAAGGTGCAAGTTTGAAATTTAGTTGTGCAGCATCAGCATTTTTTCTCATGTTATGTCAGTCACCGACAGTCAATCAATGAGCCAAGTCAGCTAACAAATGTTATATTGGTAAGCTAGTCTAGTCAGCTTGTCACGACTTCCGCCGAAGTAGGCTCCTCTCCTTGTTCGGGCGGCGTTCGGCGATCGACGTCACCGGCTTTCTAGCCATCGCCGCTCCATTTTTCACATATCCATTTGTCTTGTCTTGTTTTCATACACACCTGGTTTTCATTTCCCCAATCAATCTAATTGTATTTAACCCTCTGTTTCCCATCATGTTTTGTGTGTAATTGTTTTCATGTCAAGTGATGTTCTTTAGCGCTTTACTTTATTGTTCTGTTTTTTTGAGCGCGTTTGTTTTGTTGTGCTCCTGGTTTGGAATTATAATAAAGGGCACTTTATTTATCATACTCTGCTCTCCTGCACCTGACTTCGCGTTCATACACACCTTGACACAGCTATCTAAAGTTGTAGTAATCATGGCCGAATACCGACAAGCAACCAAATATCACTTAGGGCCATAAAAAGGCTAGAGCCAGCCCTGGCTCTTTTCATTCTTCCCATCTAATCAGGGAATGATTTAAACCTGGGACACCAGGTGGATGCAATTCATTATCAGGTAGAACAGAAAAACAGCAGTAGTCCAGACCTCGTAGAGTAAGATTTGAATACCCCATGCTATAGAGACTCTTATTAGTATTTTTGAGTAGAGAGTGTGCCTATGCATAATGCAGTTATACCAGTGAGACAAGGTGACTGGCCAAGTGTCCTATTGGGGTTGTGACCCCAAGCAGTGCCCATGTGACTGTGCCAAGTGGAGTGGGCATATAATGCCATAGCCAGGTGGCACTAGCTCGCACCCACGCGCGCACGCACGCACACACACACTGATATCTCAATAATGCATGGCCAAGCAATCGCATCAAACCACTTTGAAGTTTCTAGAAACATCTGTACCTGGTGTTTTTAATCACCTGCACCTCCATCCCTCTCTCCCTCCACCTCTCTCTCTCTCTCTCGTGCACGCTTTCTGCTGCAGTGGAATTAATCTGTCTGTGTGTGTGTTTACACACTGCCACCAGCCTGTAGAAGTAAACAAGATTAAAAACAGATTCATGTCTGCAGTCTGGCTGTGTGTGGCCCACAACAAGAAGAACAGAGACATATCAGAAACCAACATTTGTTTGATATTCTGAGTTTGCTCGTTAATAACTCTCCGACGGAAGGGTGATTAGAGTGATATATCTAGAATCAGATAATGATAGAGGGCAAGGTAAAGCCTTTGATTTCTCCGTTTCATTTTCAAAAAGTTACTGTACGTTGGTTTCAACGTTCATATTATGCACTCGCGGCTAATGGATCGTTTTAAAAGTGCAGCAGGTTTTGGTGTTTACAGATCAAAGTTTTTTTTGTCTCATTTAAATGATCTAGAGATATGGAACCAATTTTGTGTTTTCTACAAATAGTTATCCTATTACGGCTGTGGTAATTAATTCAAGAATAGATCTAATTTTCAATAGCTTCCAGTGCAATTGACATATTCATCTAAAACCCTTTGAGTTTGGTCATAGTCATAGTACACCCATTAAAATAGCAACTTTTCATTGCACTGATTTTGCATGAATATTTCAAGTTTTCAATACCTTCCTATCAATATGAGCTAAAAGTCTACAGACAAGTGCGATTGGTTCCTTGACTTTTCTTAACAAATGTACACCAGCCGGTGCTATGGTCAGATGACATGAAAATAGAGCTGTTTGGCCACGCACACCAGTGGTGGGTTTAATGTAAAATAAAAAATGGAAGCATATGCAGAAAAGTACCTCATACTGGATGCTGAGACATAATAATGGTATTCATGAGTTCATCTGACTCTGGGGGAGTAGATAAAGGGCTTCATTGCTAAAATCCCAAAGTATCCCTTTAACCAGAATGCTATGATCACTGTGTTATGACACAGCTATTATCACAGGGATTACTTCTTATTTATAATCAATGCTATTTGTGGTGGTGCTGGAGTGGTCATGTGTGGCTCAGTTGCTATGAGTATGGCGTTTGCAACATCACATTTGCAGGTTCAATTCCCGCTGGGAACACCTATGCAAAAAAAAATCTTCTAAATGGCATATTATATATTTTTTTACAGACCTTTTGGAGTTTACAGAACGGGGTAGATGTAGGAATTTGGAGGAGGGTCGTGCTTTTTCATTTTCAGACATGCTATGCACAAATTTGTGAATAAAATTTGCAAAAGAGGAATGTGACAGAGGGGTGATTTTGCCCAATGAAGATAGGACAAAGGAGAAATAGGTCTACATGGAAACGGCTCCCATTCTTTAGTTATTGTGTCAAATAACGGTTCAGAGCATTGGGACAGTAACTGAAAGGTCACTGGTTTGAATCCCCAAATCTGACAAATCTGTTGATGTGCCCTTGAGCAAGACACTTAACCCTAATTGCTCCTTTAAGTCGCTCTGGATAAGAGCATGAATACATGAATAACATGTAAAACCAGTTATCGGGGTCGACCCTGTTAGATAGTCTAATGCACATGTGCCAAACATAAGGCCCACGTGCTGGATCTGGCCCGCAAGCCCATTCAATGCAGCCCGCAGGTGGTTTGAGTGACATATTTTTGAAACCAATTCGAAACTGCATAGAAATTCTATTAGACCTACATTTATACAGTCTCTTCACTCTTTCTAGGTTGCTAAGAATCGCTGAAACGAAAGCTGGATCGTCAGGGAACATCAAAAATGACCAAAACTATGGATAGAGGACTAGAATAGAGGGCTGCTAATTTTGGCAGTGAGAAAATATAACACATTGTCAGTACGGCCTTGGTGAAGACCGAATGCTGCCAGTGGAAAAATTTGTTTGACACCCTTGGTCTAATGTAATGGACCACATAAGAATCTCTGGAAATGTATCCTGTTTCTGCAGGGGTAGGGGGCACATCTTTACATGCTGCAGAACTGCTGGGACCAGGGCTGGTTGTCTGTTACAGTGCCATAGATACACAAAGTTTGACAAACCCTGTTTTAACTAAGAAAAATTCCATGGCCAATGAGGGTCTGTATTAGGTTATAATGGGTAATGAGAGTAAGCTTATCTGCAGTGGTCTGCAAACCCACAACATTCTGGCATACAGCCCAAAATTGCTATAATGCTTTAGATACAAAGAAGTTTCTCAAACTGAGGGTAAATGGTAGACATGTTCTCTGCTATCCACTTTGTTTTAATTAATATTTTGGGTTGGAGGGTCACAGGTTATTAAAAAAATATTTGATAAAATATTTGATTTGGTCTTTACAACTTTTTCCCGGAGAAACGCTTTGAATAACAACTTCATAAATGTCAAACAAGACCGTAAAACAATGTAACGATGTGACAATGTAACTAACCGTAAAACAAGGTTTTTCTGTGTTTTTTCTATATCTAGGAGATAGAAGAAAGCTCAGGAAATATTTTATATATTTTTTTACACATATTTCACCAACGTAGTGTAACGCTCGTCCTCCTCCTCGTCTGAAGAGGAGCATGGATCGGACCAAAACGCAGCGTGGTTTGAATACATACTTTTTATTTGTGAAAGACAAACACGAAGAACACTTGACAAAATACAAAATAACAAAACGACGTGAACAGACCTGAACTTGAGAACAGATAACATGAACGCACGAACAGGAAGGAACACAAGAATGAATGAACGAAACGAACGAAAACAGTCCCGTGTGGCACAAACACTGACACAGGAACAATCACCCACAAACAAACAGTGAGAACAGCCTACCTTAATATGGTTCTCAATCAGAGGAAACGTAAAACACCTGCCCCTGATTGAGAACCATATCAGGCTAATAACAATGAACCCAACATAGAAACATATAACATAGAATGCCCACCCAGCTCACGTCCTGACCAACTAAACAAAGACAAAACAAAGGAAATAAGGTCAGGAACGTGACACGTAGGCACAAAGCTACCTTCATGCTTCCATTCATTTTTTTAAATACTGGTACCGGGAGTCATAGAGAAAAAAGGAAAACACCCTTGTAGAGCAAAATGGAAAACACCCTTGTGTTCGTGAGAATCTCCCCTTTCCGTGGTGGTTCACATTAGTTTGTAGCTTAATTGACGGATTTTGATGGGGATTTTTTTACTATGTTACTTAGATTGACGCACCGGTGTGTCAATCGACTCTAGTTTTTTTATTTCAAAGGTCTGATTTTCTCCATGTACCTCTTAATATAAATAATTTACAGTCCCTAAGAACACCGTAATCCTCAAAGATTTTTTTACCTCAAATACTTCTAGCAAGTTGAACTCAAAGTCAATGAAAAGTCTTTATTAATGTTTAATGGTGATGTAGAACTGACTCAAAACTAAATGAGAACTGTTTATAACAAGTTATAACTTTTTTTTAACAACTTGATTGTAAACTGTTGACATAAACAAAAACATTTGTTTATTGAGCATTAACTTTATAAGTAGTTATAATTCAAAAGCTGGCAGGACAACTAGGTACAAAAATGTGTACATTTTCTCAACATTTGATTGGTTTTGAGTTCAAGCAACAACATTTGTGTAACGTCCATCGTCGGAAGGTATGGACCAAAGCGCAGTGTGGTAAGTGTTCATGATATTTTATTTCTCAAAAAACACTCCAACAACATAACAAAGTGAAAAACCGAAACAGTTCTGTCAGGTGCAGACACTAAACAGAAACTAACTACCCACAAAACCCAACGGAAAAGGACAACTTATATATGATCCCCAATCAGAGACAACGATAGACAGCTGCCTCTGATTGGGAACCACACAAACATAGAAATAATGAAACTAGAATGCACACCCTAGTCACAATTTGTTTTTAGGTAATATCACATATAACTCTGTTAAAGAAAATCATAATTTAAGTTAATCGTTAAGGGTCTATTGACACACCCATACGTCAATCTAAGTAACATAATAAAACAATCCATCAAATCTGTCAATTTAAGCTAGAGATCTGTTTCTTTGCATCTCAATCCACCGCATCTACCTATGTCTGCCTTCCGCATCTGTGATGGAAGGTGGCCGACCTACAGCGGTTTTGTCAGACCATGAGTCATCCCGAAAATCAGTCTTCTCACGAAAAAGGTTTGGCCTACAAACTAATATGACCTCACTGTGGAAAGGGGAGACGCTCATGAACACGATGGTATTCTCGTCTGAAGGTAACCTATACAAATTAGTAGAAGTATGGAGGTAGTTTTGTGCTCCAAAAAATAAGGGGTTAAATATGTGTCCAAGAAAACAAAAATATTTCCGGAGCTTTCTTATAGCTCCTATATATAGGACGGACACTTCAAAATCGTATTCCTTATGATTGTAAAAAATATTTATTTTTTTGCCATTTATGAATGTTATTCAGATTATTCAATTTGATCAAATATTTGTTTCTTTTTTTGTTTGTAAACCTAAATGGGGTCCTAAAATTCTACAGCTAAATGGTCTATGGTATGATCATCTTAAAGTAATTCCATATGTTAGCTTATCACTCCAAAGTAACAACTACTGTATTGATATTACATTAAATAAGTGCACTGTGAGCAGTGGAATGGCCAGTTCCATTCCACTCCCTACAGACTTCCTCTGGCCCCCTTATGCCCATACCCCTTTTCCTCTATTCTTTAACACTTGCCCCTCCAACATCCCTTGGCGACCTCCTTTTCCTTTCCTCCCATTGAACCCTGCACCCCACATGGACATAATGCCAAAGAGATGATGGTAAAGCAGTAGCACATGTGGCTACATGGGTGACCTTTCTGATTGATTGTTTGTCCTCCAACACTGGCTGAGTACAAAGCATCATCCCTAGAAAATGGCTTACACACAGGCACACAAACTCATTCTCCCTGACCAAAGAGGAGAGACTGCTTTGGAGTGTGTGTGCAAGTGTACGAGCATGTGTGCCCGTGCAAGTGTGCATGTGTGCCTTCCTGTCTACGTGTGTGTGTATGTGTGCGTTACTAAACCTGCATTGAGCACAAGTGGATGGTCAAGGTCACTTCACCCTTATGCTGCAGCATTAAAAGAGATTAGAATTGAGAAGATTCACACAGTCTCATAAATGTACTGTATCTGTAGCTCGACCAGGCTTTAAAGCACCAGTGCCACGCAATAGTGTTTTAAGTGGGCTACGCTCTACAGTACAAAGTCAAGCTCTATCAGTCCACTGATAAACAAGGAAGGAGTGTTCCGTGGGATATACTGTAATAATAAAAATGTCTGGCTGTTGGCTGCAGACCTGAGATCAAATACTACACTACATGACCAAAAGTATGTGGACACCTGCTCATCAAACATCTCAGCGACAGTGGCAGATGCATTACCGCCGACATCTCTATCCCTGCTTACACTGGCCTGCTCCACATACATGAACAAAAACACTTGCACACACAACACACCATTACCTCGGAAATGTCCACACACACACACACACACACTCAACGAGGCGGACTGAAACCAGCGGTTTGGATGTCCCCTTCCTGGGCATCCAGGGGGTAATGACTATTCCCCTTCTCCAATCTACCCCCTGCCTTGACAAATGTCCCTCCTCTCCTCTATTTTTCTCTCGCACACACCTTTCCTCTCTAACACTCTACTCTACAACCATACAGGGTCCACATATATGTCATGGAAAGAGCAGGTGTTCCTAATGTTTTGTTCCCTCAGTGTATATTCAAGGTAATGACCTAGATTTATACTGAAAAAAATATAAACGCAACATGTAAAGTGTTGGTCCCATGTTTCATGGGGCTGAAATAAAAGATCCCAGAAATGTTCTACAGGAATGTCCACCAGAGCTGTTGCCAGAGAATCTGTTCATTTTTCTACCATAAGCCACCTCCAAAGTCGTTTTAGAGAATTTGGCAGCACGTCCAACCGGCCTCATAACTGCAAACCACGTATAATCACACTAGCCCAGTTCCTCCACATCAGACTTCTTCAGATGTGGGACCGTCTGAGACCAGCCACCGGGACAGCTGATGAAACTGTGTGTTTGCAGAACCGAAACGTTTCTGCAGTTCAGATATCAAATGCTCAACCTTCAATGGCCTTCATGTTCCAATCATTGCAGCAGAGAACTGGAAGAAAAGGCGGACAAAGGAGGTGTTGGCTTTGGGGATGAACAGTGAAATATACCTGCTGGAACGCGTGTTGCGGGTGGGTGTTGCTATGGTGACCAGTGAACTGAGATAAGGCGGGGCTTTACCTAGCAAAGACTTATAGATGACCTGGAGCCAGTGGGTTTGGCGACGGATATGTAGTGAGGGCCAGTCAACGAGAGCATACAGGTCGCAGTGGTGGGTAGTATATGGGGCTTTGGTGACAAAACGGATGGCACTGTGATAGACTGCATCCAATTTGCTGAGTAGAGTGTTGGAGGCTATTTTGTAAATGACATCGCCGAAGTCAAGGATCGGTAGGATAGTCAGTTTTACGAGGGTATGTTTGGCAGCATGGGTGAAGGATGCTTTGTTGCAAAATAGGAAGCCGATTCTAGATTTAATTTTGGATTGGAGATGCTCAATGTGAGTCTGGAAGGAGAGTTTACAGTCTAGCCAGACACCTAGGTATTTATAGTTGTCCACATATTCTAAGTCAGAACCGTCCAGAGTAGTGATGCTAGGCGGGCGGGCGGGTGTGGCAGCGATCGGTTGAAGAGCACGCATTTAGTTTTACTAGAGTTTAAGAGCAGTTGGAGGCCACGGAAGGAGTGTTGTATGTCATCGAAGCTCGTTTGGAGGTTTGTTAACTTCTTTGGGATAGGGGCGGTATTTTGACATCCGGATGAAAAGCATGCCCAAAGTAAACTGCCTGCTACTCAGGCCCAGAAGCTAGGATATGCATATAATAGAAAATACTCTAAAGTTTCTAAAACTGTTAAAATAATGTCTGTGAGTATAACAGAACTGAAATGGCAGGCAAAACCCCGAGGACAATCCATAGGAGAAAGAAAATTCAGCATACCACTGATTCAATGGCTGGCACTTTTATAATAGGGCGAAATCGTCCACGATTGCCGTTCCTAGGGCTTCCACTAGATGTCAACAGAAAGAGTTTCAGGCTGGTTTTTGGAAAAATGAGGGAGAAGTTGTAGTTTTTCTAAGTGGCTCCCATTTTGGCTGTAGTGTTTCCAAGCGCATGGCCGAGAGAGCGCGTTCATTTTGTTTATCTCCATTAAAGACAATAACGATTCTCCGTCTTAAATTGTATCATTTATTTGCGTATTAGGTTACCTAAGGGTTGATTATAAACAATGATTGACTTGTTTGGATAAGTTTATTGGTAACGTTTGGGAATCATTTTGTATGCATTTTGAAGGAGGGCAACCGAGTGGATTATTGACTAAAGCACGCCAGCTAAACTGAGTTATGGATATAAAGAAGGACTTTATCGAACAAAAGGACCATTTGTAATGTAACTAGGACCTTTTGGAGTGCCAACAGAAGAAGATCTTCACAGGTAAGGCATATATTATAGCACTATTTCTGACTTTAATGTCACAACTCCCTGGTTGAAAATGATTTGTTATGCATGGGGACAAAGATCGTACTGTTTGGAGAAATGTCCTCTGGTCTGATGAAACAAAAATAGAACTGTTTGGCCATAATGACCATAATTTTGTTTGGAGGAAAAAGGGGGAGGCTTGCAAGCCGAAGAACACCATCCCAACCGTGAAGCACGGAGGTGGCAGCATCATGTTGTGGGGGTGCTTTGCTTCAGGAGGGACTGGTGCACTTCACAAAATAAATGGCGTCATGAGGTACGAAAATTATGTGGATATATTGAAGCAACATCTCAAGACATCAGTCAGGAAGTTAGAAGCTTGGTAGCAAATGGGTCTTCCAAATAGACAATGACCCCAAGCATACTTCGAAAATGGCTTAAGGACAACAAAGTCAAGGTATTGGACTGGCCATCACAAAGCCCTGACCTCAATCCCATAGAAAATTTGTGGGAAGAACTGAAAAAGTGAGTGCGAGCAACGAGACCTACAAACCTGACTCATTTACACCAGCTCTGTCAGGAGGAATGACCAAAATTCACCTCAGAGCGAACACAATCTGGAACAAACAGAGCATTCCTAGGACCGTTACCCGGATCAGGCTGATTCTGCTGAGCCTAGTGGATACGAGACTCAATCTCCCAGGCGACGGTGGCAACGATGCAGGTGGATGGCACAATGGCTTCTGACTCGGTACCCGTGTTGTTGGTGGTGAACTGGCGGGAGAGGGCATCAGGCTTGGTATTCTTTGAACCGGGGCGATAAGTGAGTGTGAAATTGAATCTACCGAAGAACAAGGCCCAGCTGGCTTGCCAGGAGTTCAGACGTTTGGCAGTCTGGATGTTGAAGAGTGTTAAACCAAGGCCTTATACCCTTTAAAGGGTTAATAAATTATGTTATGATAAACCTCTTCAGGAGACTTCTGTGTGTGTGTTAAAACCTGTTTGTTGTGACCTTCAGACACTACCAGAAGGCGTCTACGTTCAGACTCCTCCTGTCTGGATCTCACCGTGGTTGTCTGGTTTTCTGAGAACACAAGGCTGCCACAGACCTGATGAAACCAACCCCCTGTCAGAAGATGCTTACACTCGTTCACATTGTTATGACCCTATACTTGTGATGAAAGGTCAAGTTTCGGTCAAACCCACTTCTGAGTTTTTAATTGCTGATAAGATGGTTACTGCTGTTAGGGGAGGTCAGATTTATTAAAATGTTGTTGCCAGGAAATTCACGCAAGGAGGACTGGGAGAGGCTATATGAGTTACACAATGTCTTAGACATTTTGCAGAACTGGGGGGGGAGCTATCATATACTGTTTTACTCTACTCTGTACCAACTTCTGCCGACAATTGTATTACTAAAAGGAGTATTTTAATACTTAAACAAAAAGTCTGTTTCCTTTCCATTACTAATGTATGTTTGATAATTATATAGACCTGATCATTTGTTGAAGAAATTGACCAACATTTTGGCGAGCTTGCCAGGAGTAAGTGACCGCTTCGCTGGACTGACCATTGATCCACGTGCAAGCGCTACAAAATTATAAAGTAAGCAGACGCCTGTTATATCTAAAGTCTGTAATTTGCTATAGCACGCTGTGGTTAATGAGTGTCACGACTTCCGCCGAAGTCGGTCCCTCTCCTTGTTTGGGCGGTCGACGTCACCGACCTTCTAGCTATCACTGATCCATTTTTCATTTTCCATTGGTTTTGTCTTGTCTTCCTTCACACCTGGTTCCAATCCCATCAATTACATGTTGTTTATGTAACCCTCTGTTTCCCCTCATGTCCTTGTCGGAGATTGTTTTGTTTGTATTGTGATGTGCCATTCAGTGTTGGTGTGTGACGGATTGTGTACCCACTTTGTTATTTTGTACATTTTGGTTGTTTTGGAGTTTTATCAGCATTTATTAAACAACTCCGTTTATACCAAGTTCGTTCTCCTGCGCCTGACTTCCTTGCCACCAACACACACCCCTTACAGAATCTCCAACCCCCTATGGAGTCAGTAGGAGAAAGTACCCCGGCCATGAGGGTGGAGGAGCGCGTCCAGGAGCATGCGGTAATGCTTTACCCTCTGGGCGCCGCCATGGATCGCGTTGTCCAGACAATGGACCGCTGGGAGAGACAGGGAGTTCTTCCAGCACCTCCACCAGCCGCTTTCCCTCCTGAACCCAGTGGGATCCGTCTCTCCATGCCACAGGAGTACGACGGGAGTGCTGCCAACTGCCAGGGTTTCCTCCAACTAAACCTCTATCTGGCCACGGTCCACCCAGCTCCATCGGACCGTGCGAGGGTGTCCGCCCTCGTCTCGTGCCTCACCGGGAAAGCCCTGGAGTGGACCAACGCCATGTGGAGAGAGGGAGATGCGGTGTTGGACCATTTTGAGGAGTTCACCTGCCGTTTCCGGGCAGTCTTCGACAAACCGCCCAAGGGCAGAGCGGCGGGTGAGCGCCTCTACCATCTGAGGCAGGAGACGAGGAGCGCCCAGGAGTTTGCCCTGGAGTTTATGACCCTGGCTGCCGGCGCGGGATGGAACACCAGGGACCTGATCGACCACTACCGCTGCAGTCTGCGCGAGGACGTCCGCCGAGAGCTGGCCTGCAGAGACACCATCCTCACTTTCGACCAGCTGGTGGACCTATCCATCCGGCTGGACAACCTGCTGGCTACTTGCGGACATCCAGATCGGTGTCTGTTGGATCCATCCTCCCGCACCCCCTCTCCGATACCCATGGAGCTGGGAGGGGCGGTGCGCAGGGAGACCGGAGGGGGGTTCCGCTCGTGCACCATCTGTAGCCGCAGAGGTCACACTGCTGGTCGGTGTCGGGTTGGTTCCTCTGGGAATCGAGGCAGCAGGGACGCTCTGGCGTCACCCCAGGTGAGCTGGCACCATTCTCACCCAGAGTCCTCTGTTGCACATATGTTTGTGTCTGTCACTTTTCCTGAGTTTTCCCCGTATTCCCAGCATAAGGTGCTCGTAGATTCAGGCGCGGCTGGGAATTTAATTGATAGAGCGTTAGCTCATAGTTTAGGGACCCCCATTGTTCCCGTGGATATGCCCTTCCCCGTTCACGCCTTAGATAGTCGACCATTAGGGTCAGGGTTAATTAGGGAGGTCACCGCTTCTTTGGGCATGGTGATGCAGGGGGTCACACGGAGAAAATTAGTCTTTCCTTATTGACTCTCCTGCGTTTCCCGTGGTGCTGGGCCTACCCTGGTTAGCTTGTCATAACTCCACTGTTTATTGGCTAAAGAGGACTCTCACGGGGTGGTCGCGAGAGTGCTCAGGTAGGTGTTTCGGGGTTTCCATTGGTGCTACTACGGTGGAGAGTCCAGACCAGGTCTCCACCGTGCGCATTCCCCCCGGAATATGCCGATTTGGCTCTCGCCTTCTCTAAAAAGGCGACTCAATTACCACCTCATCGACGGGGCGATTGTGCGATAGATCTCCTGGTAGACGCTGCACTTCCCAGGAGTCACGCGTATCCCCTCTCACAGGCGGAGACGGAGGCTATGGAAACATATGTCACCGAATCTCTGCGTCAGGGGTACATTCGGTCCTCCAATTCACCCGTCTCCTCGAGTTTATTTTTTGTGAAGAAGGAGGGAGGTCTGTGTCTGTGTATTGACTACCGGGGTCTAAATCAGATCACGGTGAGGTATAGTTACCCGCTACCGCTCATAGCCACAGCGATAGTCAATGCACGGGGCGCGCTTCTTCACCAAACTAGATCTCAGGAGCGTTTACAATCTGGTCCGTATCCGAGAGGGAGACGAGTGGAAGACAGCTTTCATTACCACCTCAGGGCACTATGAGTACCTCGTCATGCCGTACGGGTTAATGAATGCGCCATCAGTCTTCCATGCTTTTGTAGACAAGATTTTCAGGGACCTGCACAGGCAGGGTGTAGTGGTGTATATTGATGACATTTTGATATACTCCGCTACACGCGCCGAGCATGTGTCCCTGGTGCGCAAAGTGCTTGGTCGCCTGTTGGAGCATGACCTGTACGTCAAGGCTGAGAAATGCCTGTTCTTCCAACAGTCCGTCTCCTTCCTAGGGTATCGCATTTCCACGTCAGGGGTGGAGATGGAGAGTGACTGCATTGCAGCCGTGCGTAATTGGCCGACTCCCACCACGGTTAAGGAGGTGCAACGATTCTTAGGGTTTGCCAACTACTACCGGAGGTTTATCTGGGGTTTTGGTCAGGTAGTGGCTCACATTACTTCACTGTTGAAGGGGGGCATGGTGCGCTTGCAGTGGACAGCTGAGGCGGACAGGGCTTTCAGTCACCTGAGGGCTTTGTTTACCTCGGCTCCCGTGCTGGCCCATCCGGATCCCTCTTTGGCGTTCATAGTGGAGGTGCACGCGTCCGAGGCTGGGATAGGAGCTGTGCTCTCTCAGCGCTCGGGTACGCCACCGAAGCTCCGCCCTTGTGCCTTCTTCTCGAAGAAGCTCAGCCCGGCGGAGCGAAACTATGACGTGGGGGACCGGGAGTTGTTGGCTGTTGTCAAGGCCCTGAAGGCGTGGAGAGATTGGCTTGAGGGGGCTAGACACCCTTTTCTCATCTGGACTGACCACCGCAATCTGGAGTACATCCGGGCGGCGAGGAGACTGAACCCTCGCCAGGCAAGGTGGGCCATGTTTTTCACCCGTTTTGTGTTTACCCTTTCTTACAGACCAGGCTCCCAGAACGTTAAGGCAGATGCATTGTTCCGGCTGTATGACACAGAGGAGCGGCCCATGAATCCCACTCCCATACTACTCCCCTCCTCTTGTTTGGTGGCGCCGGTAGTGTGGGACCTGGATGCGGACATTGAGCGGGCGTCACGTGTAGAGCCCGCTCCCCCTCAGTGCCCAGCTGGGCGTCTGTACGTTCCATCTGCTGTCCACGACAGGCTGATCTATTGGGCCCACACGTCACCCTCCTCTGGTCATCCTGGGATCGGTCGGACGGTGCACTGTCTTAGTGGGAAGTACTGGTGGCCCACTTTAGCTAAGGACGTGAGGGTTTATGTTTCCACCTGCTTGGTGTGCGCCCAGTGGTACAACCCTTACCAGTTCCACAACGGCCGTGGTCGCACCTGTCGGTGGATTTCCTAACCGATCTTCCACCTTCACAGGGTAATACCACGATCCTGGTCGTTGTGGATCATTTTTCCAAGTCCTGTCGTCTCCTCCCTTTGCCCGGTCTCCCTACAGCCCTACAAACTGCGGAGGCCCTGTTTACACACGACCTCTGGCACTACGGGGTGCCTGAGGATATAGTGTCTGATCTGACCTGGCTGGCTGGCTACACACACACATACACAGTGTGCAGGTTATTTACAGTAGGAAATGGGCTTCTGTCATCTTATCTATCATTCTATATGGGTTTTGATATCTATATGGGTTTTGTGTTTGCTATAATCTTTGCTATCGTCACTTTACTCCAAGATCGGCACACAGGTGCGTCAAAGTCCCCTAGCAACAATTTAGCTTTTGCAATGAGACCATTAAAGATATTTAAGACAATGGTAGAAGAGAGTGTAGTTCTGTTCAGTTTGGAGTTCAGTTTATCACTAACCTTATCACAGGGACTTTGAAGCACTACAGCTGAATGCTGATCTTGGAATAAACTGACAATAGCAAAGATTCCATCTTTGACGACGCCACATAAATTGAATAGGTACTAGCTAGCTAATGTTTGCTCTCTAGCTCTGCAAATTCAGCTATCATGTGTGTGAACCCTGCCAACATAAACAAAATCACTATGGTGCGATTGATTGGATTAACCTCACATTAGTTGCGTGCATTGAGTGCCTTTCAGATGGTAGACACGAACCCTCTGTTACCTTGCCAGCTAAGGAACATTACATTGCTAGCTTCTCTCATTGACTCAAATTCATATAGCTGCAAACACTGGTTGATGTTACTGTAGCTAGCTAGCAAACATCAGCTAACCGCTAGCTAACACAGTGAGTGACTTGTAATTTAATCCAGCAAAAATTAAGACTGGTGATGGTTATAAATGTGTTTTCTTGTGTTGAGTTGTAGAAGTAAAGAAATGTCTAACATATCCTTTGTTTGAACTACTTACTGGAGGTCAGCCACCAACGACAGATTCTGTCAGATTTACACACATGCACAGTACCTGCATCATGTGCCACTGCTGAGGGCTGAGGGGGTGGGAGGCAGTGGATCAAACCATTGTGAGGTAAAGGGCAGGGGGTAGCAATCTTTTGAAACTTAGAAACGTGCTATTAAGAGTCTATAATCAGCACAAGTTATTAACATTATTGAAATTACATTATGTTTACAGTGATATATTGGGGGGACAAATCATAATTTTCCCAGGATGGGGGGTCGTGTCCCCCCCCGCCCCTTTCCTGGGATTTCCGCCTATGGCAAAAAGGTGTTAGTTGCAGATTCTAGCAGGACTGATATCAGTGTATTCTAATGGAGTCCCAAAAACCAAGGCAGTAACGTTACAGTGAATTGGGAGAGCGGAATGGAATGTGACTGGGGCAGAGTGTGGCTCATAACTCAAGGAAATGGGTAATAGAGTCTCTGGGGAACAATACCACTCCTGTGTGTGTATAGTAATACCAGGGGATAGCTCGTAGGAGAGGAAGGACAGCTAATTGTGCACAATATAGAGACCATTACGAGGACAAGTTGAACGTCACACATACTGTACCCAGATCATGGTGGGAGTAGCAGAGATAGTGTTAACATTTCAGACACTATTGGCAACTTTTAGTGAGAAGTAAAACTTCGAAGAAGGTAAAACTCTTGAAAGACTAGCTACAGATTCTTGTATACAGGAGGCCACCTCACCGGAAGGGCAGTTTGATGTGATAATAGCATCACATTTCCTGAAGAGTGTGATTCAGAAACATATGATTCTGAGTTTTGTAAGGTTGGATACTCTTCCAACGGGACTAATCTCTCCCTCATTCCTAACCGCCAGCAGTGGGACAGAGTGACAGTAACAGGAATGTGTCAGAAGGTGGCTGCTTTTATCAACCATTGGGAACCAAAGTTTAAATTGTAATGAGGGTGTTCACAAAGGGGTGGGGTGTAAATCAGCCTTGGAATGAGAGATGGGTAACTAACCTGAGCACAGAGGAAGTATTATCCACAGATACCGACTGTTGCAGAACATAGAATGTCATTGGGGATGTTGGTGGCTAGAAAACCATGGGAGACAGGTAGGGACCAATCTGAAAGATTGGGTCCTAGATCTATCAGTGAACCACAAAGGTAATAGGAGATCAGGAGGAGGAGACAGGTTCAATGCAATAGTTATTCTCACAGCAGTTGCTGTAGGGACATTAACTGAAGGAGCAGTAGTAATGGTGAAGCACACTATAGTAACAGCATGGAACTGGACTACGGCGCAAATGAGGGGTATTTTGAAGTATGCATGTGCAGTGTTAGTGGTAGCAGGGGTTACCTTGGTAGCAATGCTGGGATGTAACTTTCTGAGGGCATCGATGTTGAAACGTGTTTAAATACAGTGCTGATTTTCTTTAAGATGAGGTAAAGTCGATTGGGATTATCTGGTGTGGGAACCCATGCACATGCACAGAGACTGTGTGTGACTGTGGGAGAGCGAAGTATTTTATCTCTCTCTTACCTCAATATCTGCGGTGCAGCTCGCAGTACGTCATTTCTCTTAGTCTACCTTTAATTCTGCTGCTTTAACTTCTTTGGGGTAGGGGGCAGTATTTTCACGTCCGGATGAAAAGCGTGCCCAGAGTAAACTGCCTGCTACTCAGGCAAAATCCTGGGATATGCATATTATTAGTAGATTTGGATAGAAAACAGAAGTTTCTAAAACTGTTTGAATGGTGTCTGCGAGTATAACAGAACTCATATGGCAGGCAGAAACCTGAGAAAAAATCCAACCAGGAAGTGGGAAATCTGAGGTTTGTAGGTTTTCAACTCTTTGCTTATCCAAGATAAAGTGGAAATGGGGTCACTTCCTAAGATGTCAACAGTCTTTAGAACCTTGTTTGATGCTTCTACTGTGAAGTGGGGGCGAATGAGAGGAGATTGAGTAAGGTCTCTCCCAGAGTGCCACGAGCTGACCATGTGCTGACCATGTGCGTTCATGTGAGAGTTAGCTGCGTTCCATCGTGTGTCTGAAGACAAAGGAATTCTCCGGTTGGAACATTATTGAAGATTTATGTTAAAAACATCCTAAAGATTGAATCTAAACATCGTATGACATGTTTCTACGGACTGTAACGGAACTTTTTGTACTTTTCGTCTGGACTTGCACGCGCGTCGTGAGTTTAGATTGTGTACTAAACGCGCTAGAAAAGTAGCTACTTGGGCATAAATAATTGACATTATCGAACAAAACAACAATTTATTGTGTAACTAGGATTCCTGGGAGTGCATTCTGATGAAGATCACCAAAGGTAAGGGAATATTTATGATGTAATTTCGTATTTTTGTTGACTCCAACATGGCGGAGAAATGTCATTTATATCTGAGCGCCGTCACAGATTATTGCATGGTGTGCTTTTTCCGTAAAGTTTTTCTGAAATCTGACACAGCGGTTGCATTAAGAACAAGTGTATCTTTAATTCTATGTAAAACATGTATCTTTCATCAAAGTTTATGATGAGTATTTCTGTTATTTGATGTGGCTCTCTGCAATTTCTCCGGATATTTTGGAGGCATTTCTGAACATGGCACCAATGTAAACTAAGATTTTTGGATATAAATATGCACATTATCGAGCAAAAAATACATGTATTGTGTAACATGAAGTCCTATGAGTGTCATCTGATGAAGATCATCAAAGGTTAGTGATTAATTCTATCTCTATTTCTGCTTTTTGTAACTGCTATCTTTGGCTGGGAAAATGGCTGTGTGTTTTTTGGACTTGGCGGTGATCTAACATAATCATATGTTATGTTTTTGCTGTAAAGCATATTTTAAATCGGACACGATGGGTAGATTAACCAACACCCAAGACGCTGCTAGACCTCTGGTGGAGTGGGCGCGTACACCGCTAGGTAACCCTTGCCCTTTCCAGCTTTATGCCAGGGAGAAAGCCTCCACAGTTCAGTTGGAGAGAAGCTGCTTAGAGGGCCCTGCCACAAACTGAATTAGCAAAAATTACAAAACATTGGTCACATGGTTATCCTGATCCGCTCAATGTATGTGCATAAAGATTGCACCAGACACAATTCATGTAACCTCTGTTGCTCTTCAGAAGCATAAGGAGGAGGAAAAAAGGGAAATAGCTCAAAAGCTAAGGACCTGTAGGACATAGCCATGACTTTTGGGACGAAGGCCAGATTTGGACGCAACGTCACCTTAGAGTCATCCGGGGCGAACTGAGTACAGGAAGGGTGTACGGATAACGTGTGGAGGTCCCCAACATGTTCAGCCAAGGACAAAGCCATAAGCAGGGAGGTTTTGCAGAAGAGGATCTTCAGATCCACTGACTCCAGAGGCTCAACGGTGGACACATAGTGCCTTCAAAACCAGCGGCGAGTTTAATGTGGGTTCAATAGGTTTATAGACCGGTCTGAGACAACGTACAACTTTCAAGAGATGAGGCCCCGGTGAGGTTCCTTCAATTCCCACCAAACATGCTGAGACAGCGACCATGTATACTTTAAAAGTGGAGAATGCTTGAAAAGCTATTGTAGGAATATAAGGATGTCCCCTCATGGAGCACTAAAAAGGAACAAGTTCTTTATCTTGGTACCAGAGCTCAAACGCTTTCCACTTATATGCACATTTATGCTGCAATAGTTTGTGTTGGCTATGACGGTACTTTAGCAAATATGATGACAACGATGTAGGCTGTGTGTAGCGGTTTGGCTCTTTCATTGTAAAATAAGAATATGTTCTTAACTGACTTGCCTAGTTAAAAGTTTTTTTTAAATTCAAAAACATGCATGCATGAGAGGTTCAGCTAAGGCATGCCACCGAGTGGTTAAGGTTATGGGTTAGGATTAGAAAACAAAAACATACCCAAACAAAACCATGCTTATTCAAACTTGTGACATACCTGATCTGAAAGAACAGACTAGGTGAAAGCCAACCAAATTAAGAGCTTCCACCATGTATACTGAACAAAAAATAAATGCAACATGCAACAATATAAATGATTTTACTGAGTTTCATAAGGAAATCAGTCAATTGAAATGAATTCATTAGGCCCTAATCTATGGATTTCACAAGGGCGGGCCTGGGAAGGCATATGGCCCACCCACTTGGGAACCAGGCCCAGGCAATCAGAATGAGTTTTTCCCCACAAAATGACTTTTTTACGGACAGAAATACTCCTCAGTTTCATCAGCTGTCTGGTCTCAGACAATCCCACCGGTGAAGAAGCCGGGTGTGGAGGTCCTGGGCTGGCGTGGTTACACATGATCTGCGGTTGTTAGGCCGGTAGGACATACTGCCAAATTCTCTAAAATGATGGAGGTAGCTCTTGGAAACAGCTCTGTTGGACATTCCTGCAGTCAGCATGCCAATTGCACGCACTCTGAAAACTTGAGACATCTGTGGCATGGTGTTGTGTGACACAACTGCACATTTTAGAGTGGCCTTTTATTGTCACCAGTAATGATCATGCTGTTTAAGCAACTTCTTGATATGCCATACCTTTCAGGTGGATGAATTTGTTGGCAAATGAAAACATGCTCACTAACAGGGATGCAAACAATTTGTGCACAACATTTAAGAAAAATATGTTTTTTGTGCATATGGAACATTTCTGGGATCTTTTATTTCAGCTCATGAAACCAACACTTTACATGTAGCATTTATGTTTTAATTCAGTATATATTGTTTTCACTTGTCAATGTTTTCCCATTTGGTGCTAGGGTGACCACATGTCATGGATTGTGCGGGACAGTCTCGCATTCTGACTCTTTGTCCTGCGTTCCGCAAACAAACAATCATGCCCCATATTTTATCAACAAATTCAAACTCCACCAATTTAGAAATTTGGGGGGGGATTTGTCCCGTATTTCAGTCGGACATTCCAACATGTATTTTGCAGTCATGTTGCATATATAATATATACAGTACCAGTCAAAAGTTTGGACACACCTACTCATTCAAGGGTTTTTCTTTATTTGTACTATTTTCTACGTTGTAGAATAATGGTGAAGACATCAAAACTATGAAATAACACATATGGAATCATGTACTAACCAAAAAAGTATTAAACAAATGAAAATATATGTGAGATTCTTCAAAATAGTCAACCTTTGCCGTGATGACAGCTTTGCACACTATTAGCAATCAGGGCTCAGGCTAAGACCCAGATGCAGACACAGAAGGCAGATGGTACGAGTCTCAGAGTTTATTATAGTTCAAGGGGCAGGCAAAGGGTAAGTCAAGACAGGCAAAGGGTTGTAATCCAAATCAGAGTCAGGCAGTCATAGCACAGCGGGCAGGATCAGGGTCAAGACAGGCAAAAAGGTCAGAACTGGGAAGACTAAGAAAAAAAACTAGAGCACCGGGAACACTGGTAGGGCTTGAAGGACAAGACGAAGTGGTAACGTACAAACAGAAAACGCAGGTATAAATACACAGGGGATAATGAGAGGAGATGGGAGACACCTGATGGGTGGTGGAGACAAGCACAAAGACAGGCGAAACAGATCAGGGTGTGACAGTGCATCCTAACTGGGCACATACCTGGTTGACCGGGGTGCCGGAGGTGGAACTCAGCGATGAGGGCTGGGTCCAGGATGTCCCTAGCGAGGACCTAGCACCTCTCTTCCGGTCCATAACACTCCCAATCAACCAGGTACTGGAATCCCCTGCCCCGCGGTCTAACCTGCCTCACCGTGTACGCCGGTTGGCCGTCAATGAGACGGGGGAGAGGTGTGGGCCTGGAAACATGAGACAAAGGGCTGTGAGGCAAGTTTAATCCTAGACACATGAAAAGAGGGATAAAAACGGAGAGTGCGGGGCATTAGAAGGCGAACAGCAGAAGGGCTAAGGACCTTAGAGATGGGGAAAGTTCCGATAAAATGGGGGGAAAGTTAGCAGGACTCCCCCGGGAAGTGCAGATCCCAAGTGGACAGCCATACCCTCTGCCCAAGATGGTAGCGGGGAGCAGGCCCCGCGGCGGTCCGCCGATACCTGGAGGTGGTCTTGAGAAGAGCGGCACGGGCTCTCTTTCAGGTACGGTGACAGCGACGAACGAACATCTGGGCAGAAGGTATGATGACCTTTTCCTCTGGGAGGAGAGGGGGCTGATATCTCAGGGAACACTCAAAAGGCGAGAGACCCGTGGCAGAACAGGGAAGGGTGTTGTGAGCATATTCCACCCACACAAGTTGTTGGCTCCAGGTGATGGGATTGGTGGAGATGAGGCAGTGAATAGTCATCTCCAGGTCCTGATTGGCTTGCTCCGACTGGACGTTAGACTGGGGATGAAAACCAGAGGACAGGCTGGCCAACAACCCAATGAGTGTGCAGAACGCCTTCCAGACCCGGGACGAGAACTGAGGACCGTGATCGGAGAGCATGTCAACCGGCAATCCATGGATACGGAAGATGTGCTGCACCATGTGCCGTGCCGTCTCCTTAGCTGAGGGCAACGTAGGAAGGGGAATAAAATAACCAGCTTTGGAAAACCTGTCCATCACCATAAGGATGGCGTTGTTGCCATCTGACGGATGGAGGCCATTGACAAAGTCCAACGATATATGGGACCACGGGTGGTGAGGGACAGGGAGTGATTGAAGGAGGCCAGCCGGAGCTTGCCACGGAGTCTTGTCCTGCACACACACAGTACAGGCGGCAACAAATGCAGAGACGTCAGGAACCACGGTGGGCCACCAAAAACGTTGACAGACGAAAGCCATGGTCCGACGGGAGCCAGGATGACAGGTGAGTCTCAAGGAATGGAAACACTGTGCTTTGTGAGACCAGATTCTCGATTACCCAGATGATAGCAGCCGCTAGACAGGAAGGAGGATGGTCTCGGGGTCCGGTGTAGTAGCGGGGCTGTACAGGCGTGAGAGTACGTCAGGCTTCACACTATTTGACCCTGGGCGGTAGGAGATAGTGAAATGGAAACGAGTGAATAACAGGGCCCATCTCGCCTGCCTGTAATTGAGGTGCTTGGCGGTGCGGAGATATTCCAGGTTCTTATGGTCCGTCCACACCAAGAATGGCTGTTACACCCCTTCTAACCAGTGCCTCCACTCCTCCAACGCCATCTTGACAGCGAGTAATTCTCGATTTCCCACATCCTAGTTCCTCTCAGAGGGGTTAAGACGATGAGAAAGGAAGGCGCAGGAATGCAGCTTCCTGTCCTGGGCAGAATACTGGGACAGGACAGCCCCCACTCCAAGGTCAAAGGTGTCAACCTCCACCACGAACTGACGGGACGGGTCCAGATGGATTAAGATGGGGGCTGTAGTGAATCTCTGCTTGAGGTCTGAGAACGCGCGGTCAGCTGCTGGAGAGCATATGAACGGAACCTTGGGAGAGGTGAATGGAGAGAGGAGGGAAGGAAAGATGCTGTAACCCCGGATGAAACGATGGTAGAAATTGGCAAACCCCAGGAAACATTGCAGCTGCACTCTGGACGTGGCTTGAGGCCAATCCACCACCGCTCTCACCTTGTCAGGGTCCATCGGAATGTTCCCTGCAGCAATGATATATCCTAGGAAGGAGATGGTGGAGCGATGGAACTCACATTTATCCGCCTTCACGAAAAGCTTGTTCTCCAGGAGATGCTTGAGGACCTGTAGAACATGGAGGATGTGCTGGTGAGCTGACCGGGAATAGATGAGGATGTCGTTGAGGTAGACAAACACAAATCAGTTCAACATGTCTCGGAGCACGTCATTGACCAGGGACTGGAACACTGCGGGAGCGTTGGTCAGTCCGAACGGCATCACCAGGTACTCGTAGTGCCCGCTAGCCTTGTTAAAGGCAGTCTTCCACTCATCTCCTTCTCAAATCTGAACCAGAAGGTAGGCGTTCCGAAGGTCCAACTTGGAGATGATGATCGCCCCCTAGAGATGCTCGAAAGCTGAGGAGATGAGTGGTAGCGGGTAACGGTTTTTAACCGTAATGTCATTGAGACCCCGGTAGTTGACACAGGGACGCAGGGTCTTGTTATTCTTCTCCACAAAGAACAACCCTGCGCCGACGGGGGAGGAAGATGGATGCATAATCCCTGCTGTGAGAGAGTCCTCAATATACCCTTCCTTCGGCTTTGGTCTCCGGACCCGACAGGGAATAAAGTTGCCCCCGAGGTGGTGCCCGGGAGAAGGTTTATAGCACAGTTGTATGGCCAATGCGGCGGAAGAGATGTGGCTCGGGCAGAGTTGAAAACCTCCTGTAAGTCCTGGCACTCCGCAGGAACGGCAGAGAGATCCAAGGTTTTTCCCAATCCAGCAGGGAGACATCCCAGGGCAGGCAATGAGCATGGCAAAACAGGCCAACCCATGATGGACCCCACAGTCCAGTCAATAAGGGGATTGTGCCTCTGGAGCCATGAAAACCCTAAAACCATAGGTACATGAGGAGACTCCAGCAGCAGAAACTACATGGATTTACTGTGGTTGCCTGACACTCGCAGGTGGATGGGAACCGTACTGTGGTTGACTCTGCAAATAGAGCGCCCATCCAGTGCTCTGACGTCTATCGGAATGGAAAGGGGTTGAGTGGAGATGCCCATCTCCAACACCAGGGTAGTGTCCATAAAGCTCTTGTTGGGCCAGAGTCAATAAGCACCTGGATGCATTTTGACTGGCCTCCCCACAACAGGGTAGCATAGAGGAGGTTACGAGTAGTAAGGGATTGGAAACTCCCTGTATGTTTCACCAATGTACTCCTACCTACTGATGAGCCTGGTCTTTTTAATGGGCAGGTAGATAAGAAATGTTCGGTAGTGCCACCATACAGACAGCTCTTGGTGTTTAGTCTGCATAAGCGCTCAGCTGGAGACAATCTAGCCCTGCCAAATTACATAGGCTCCGGAGGATGCGAGTCGGCAGCCCTCAGTGATTCCCGAGAGAACTCGGGTGACATCGGATTCATTCGGAAATGTAGACTTCGGTGATTTCCACGATTTCTCGGAGGCGAGGTGAGAATTGAGAATGAGCTAGGGCGACAGGGAACAGATTCCCTCTCCCTCCAACGTTCCCGTAGCCACCCATCAATCCAGATCGTCAAGGCTATGAGGGAATCGAGGTCCATGGGCAGCTCCTGGGCAGCTCCTTAATGTCTGTCTCTGGCGTTCCGCCAGCAGAACTCCTCCCACATTCCACTGAAAAGGCAGAGCGCGAAATTCAAAAGATATTTTTTAGAAATATTTAACTTTCATACATTAACAAGTCCAATACAGCAAATGAAAGATACACATCTTGTGAATCCAGTCAACATGTCCGATTTTTTAAATGTTTTACAGCGAAAACACCACATATATTTATGTTAGCTCACCACCAAATACAAAAAAGGACAGACATTTTTCACAGCACAGGTAGCATGCACAAAGCCAACCTAACTAACCAAGAACCAACCAAACTAACCAACAAAAACAACTTCATCAGATGACAGTCTTATAACATGTTATTCAATAAATCTATGTTTTGTTCGAAAAATGTGCATATTTCAGGTATAAATCATAGTTTACATTGCAGCTACAATCAGAAATTGCACCGAAAGCAGACAGAATAATTACAGACACCAACGTCAAATACCTAAATACTCATCATAAAACATTTCTGAAAAATCGATGGTGTACAGCAAATTAAAGACAAACATCTTGTGAATCCAGCCAATGTTTCCGATTTTTTAAGTGTTTTACAGCGAAAACACAATATAGCATTATATTAGCTTACTACAATAGCCTACCACACTACCGCATTCATTCATCAAGGCACGTTAGCGATAGCAATAGGCACGTTAGCGATAGCGAATAAACCAGCAAGATATATAATTTTGACTAACCTTGATAAGCTTCATCAGATGACAGTCCTATAACATCAGGTTATACATACACTTATGTTTTGTTCGAAAATGTGCATATTTAGAGCTGAAATCAGTGGTTATACATTGTGCTAACGTTGTGCTAACGTAGCATCTTTTTCCCACAACGTCCGGATATTTTTCTGACACTTTATCTGACACACATATTCTGACCAAATAACTATTCATAAACATAACTAAAAAATACATGTTGTATAGGAAATGATAGATACACTAGTTCTTAATGCAATCGCCGTGTTAGAATTCTAAAAATAACTTCATTACGACATCCAGCTTAGGTATAGCGAGAGAGTACCCAAAAGCTGGGCGCAAACGACTAGTTCACATGTACGACAGATATATGAAATAACATCATAGAATGGGTCCTACTTTTGCTGATCTTCCATCAGAATGTTGTACAAGGTGTCCTTTGTCGGGAACAATCGTTGTTTGGTTTTAGAACAGCCTTTTTCCCTCTCGATTTAGCAAGCACACTTGCCAAGTGGCACGAATCTCTCCATCGTCAACAAACGGAAGAGAACGGAACACGGCAAAACTCCCGAAAAAATTTCAATAATCTGATTAAACTATATTGAAAAAACATACTTTACGATGATATTGTCACATGTATCAAATAAAATCAAAGCCGGAGATATTAGTCGTCCATAACGTCAGCTTATCAGAAGGCAAATCCAGGTCCCTCCTCGCGCTCTCCAGAAAACAGGAAACTGGTGACACGTCATACAAAGAGCATTTATTCGAGCCAAGATCAAGTTACACACTCCATTTCTTCTCTCACTGCTTGTCGACATCTAGTGGAAGACGTATGAAGTGCATCTAAACTAATAAATATCAAGGACTTTAATAGGCAGCCCCTAGAACAGTGCATCGATTTCAGATTTTCCACTTCCTGTCAGGAAGTTTGCTGCAAAAGGAGTTCTGTTTTACTCACAGATATAATTCAAATGGTTTTAGAAACTAGAGAGTGTTTTCTATCCAATAGTAATAATAATATGCATATTGTACGAGCAAGAATTGAGTACGAGGCCGTTTAAATTGGGCACGATTTTCCCCCAAAGTGAAAACAGCGCCCTCTGTCCTCAACAGGTTAACTTTTACTTGGTACTCATCCCGGATCCGGGAGCACCCTCATCAGTAAAAAAGCTGACTAGCATAGCCTAGCATAGCGCCACAAGTAAATACTAGCATCTAAATATCATGAAATCACAAGTCCAAGACACCAGATGAAAGATACACATCTTGTGAATCCAGCCATCATTTCTGATTTTTAAAATGTTTTACAGGGAAGACACAATATGTATTTCTATTAGCTAACCACGATAGCAAAAGACCCAACTTTTTTTTCTCCACCATTTTTTTACTGCATAGGTAGCTATCACAAATTCGACCAAATAAAGATATAAATAGTCACTAACCAAGAAACAACTTCATCAGATGACAGTCTGATAACATATTTATTGTATAGCATATGTTTTGTTCGAAAAATGTGCATATTTCAGGTATAAATCATAGTTTTACATTGCAGCCACCATCACAAAATCTCACCAAAGCAGCTAGAATAACTACAGAGACCAACGTGAATTACCTAAATACTCATCATAAAACATTTATGAAAAATACACAGCGTACAGCAAATGAAAGACAAAGATCTTGTGAATCCAGCTAATATTTCAGATTTTTTAAGTGTTTTACAGCAAAAACACAATATAGCATTATATTAGCTTACTACAATAGCCAACCACACAGCAGCATTGATTCATGCACGTTAGCGATAGCGAATAAACCAGCAAAAGATATAAAAACTTTCACTAACCTTCTCAAAACTTCATCAGATGACAGTCCTATAACATCATATTACACAATACATATATTGTTTGTTCGAAAATGTGCATATTTAGCGGCACAAATCGTGGTTATACAATGAGAATAGTAGCCAAGCTGCAAAGAAAATGTCGGGAGAAATCTTGGGAGAGGCACCTAATCTAATCAATAACTAATCATAAACTTGACTAAAAAATACAGGTTGGACAGCAAATGAAAGATACATTAGTTCTTAATGCAACCGCTATGTTAGATTTTTTAAATTAACGTTACTACGACATACAGCGTGCGTTAAAGCGAGACCGCACCGAAATTAATGGCGGAATAGTAGTTTTACATTTTTCAACAGAACAACGAATTAACATCATAAATAGTTCTTACTATTTGATGAGCTTCCATCAGAATCTTGTGCAAGTTGTCCTTTGTCCAGAAGAATCGTTGCTCGGTTGTAGATTGCCGTCTTCAACTTTGGAATTAGCAGCAAACATTAGCCATGTGACGAAGACGTGTCCAACTCACTATAACGCAGCACAAATGAAATACCGAAAATCGTAATATACTGATATAAACTGATATAACTCGGTTTTTAACCTGTTAGGCTGGCTAGCCCGACGTCGGTACACTTATGACAACAGCCAGCTCAAAGTGCAGGGCGCGAAATTCAAAAGATATTTTTTTTAAATATTTAACTTTCACACATTAACAAGTCCAATACAGCATATGAAAGGTACACATCTTGTGAATCAAGCCAACATGTCCGATTTTTTAAATGTTTTACAGGGAAGACAAAATATGTAAATCTATTAGCTAACCACGTTAGCAAAAGACACCACTTTTCTAACTCCATCAGTTTCTTACTCCATCACTAGCTATCACAAATTCGAACCAAATAAAGAAATAAATAGCCACTAACCAAGAAAAAACTTCATCAGATGACAGTCTGATAACATATTTATTGTATAGCATATGTTTTGTTTGAAAAATTTGCATATTTCAGGTATAAACCATAGTTTACATTTCAGCTACAATCAGAAATTGCACCGAAAGCAGCCATAATATTTACAGACACCAACGTCAAATACCTAATTACTCATCATAAAACATTTCTGAAAAATACATAGTGTACAGCAATTGAAAGACAGGCATCTTGTGATTCCAGACAATATTTCCGATTTATTAAATGTTTTACAGCGAAAACAAAATGTAGCGCTATATTAGCGTAGCCACAATAGCCAGAAACACTTGGGCGCCCACGACCAGTTCACATGCACGACAGATATTAGAAATAGCATCATAAAATGTTTCTTACTTTTGGTGATCTTCTGTCAGAATGTTGGACAAGGTGTCCTTTGTCCAGAACAGTCGTTGTTTTGATCTGGAACGGCAAATATCCCTCTTCATTTAGCATGGGCACTAGCCGAGTGGCACGGATCTCTCCAACGACAACAAAGTCAGAGAACGGAACACGGCAAAACTCCCAAAAAAAATTCAATAATCTGATTAAACTATATTGAAAAAACATACATTACGATGATATGGTCACATGTATCAAATAAAATCCGAGCCGGAGATAGTTGTCGTCCATAACGGCAGCAAAACAGAAGGCAATCCCACTTCCAAGTCGCGCGCTTCAGAGTACCGGAAGTGGACGGTCACGTCAAAGAAATAGCTTTTATTCCACCTCAGACCAAGATAAACACAAAATTTCTTCTCTCACATCCTCTTGACACCCAGAGGAAGGCGTATGAAGTGTACGTAGACTCCTACGTGTCATGACCATGTATAGGCAGGAAGTTGAACAGAGCATATATTTCTGACATTCCACTTCCTGGTCAGGAAAAGTGCTGCATAATGAGTTCTGTTTCACTCAGAGAAATAATTCAAACGGTTTTAGAAACTAGAGAGTGTTTTCTATCCAATAGTAATAATAATAATAATAATAATAATATAATAATAATATGCATATTGTACGAGCAAGAATTGAGTATGAGGCCGTTTGAAATGGGCATCTTTTATCTGGCTACTCAATACTTTCCCTTGCAGCCATAAGAAGTTAACACCTATATCGAATAAAATCAGAGCCGGATATATCTAAAGCCTATAACGAGAGCTTTTCAGAATGCAATCCTGAGGTCTGTCATGCGTCATGGCGAACGTTGAAAAGACTGCACACCCGGTTCCAAGAGCTTTTATACGGCCTCAGAACTACCCAGAGACCCCATTCCAATTCTCACTGCTTACTGACATCTAGGGGAAGGCGTATGCAGTGCATGTCGACCCATAGATTACATGCAAATTTATAAACTGACCCTGGAACAGAGCCCCCGATTTGAGATTTTTCAGTTCCTGACAGGAAGTTTGCTGCAAACTGAGTTCTGTTTTACTCACAGATATAATTCAAACGGTTTTAGAAACTAGAGAGTGTTTTCTATCCAATAGTAATAATAATATGCATATTGTACGAGCAAGAATTGAGTACGAGGCAGTTTAATTTGGGAACGAATTTTTACAAAGTCGAAATAGCGCCCCCTTATTGAGAAAAGGTTAATCACTTCCAATAATCCGTGAAGGAACATGTGGAACAAGGCTTCCGGGTTCCATGTACCTTCAGCCGCCAACGTGCGAAAATCCACTGCGTGGTCTGCCAAACTACGGGAGTCTTTACGTAGCTGGAGCAGCTTACGAGCAGCCTCTCTCCTTGACAACAGAGAATATAACACCTTACGTACCTCCGCAACAAACTCCTCCAGACTGAGGCAAATGGCAGACTGTTGCTCCCACACCGCTGTGGCCCAGGCGAGTGCCCTCCTGGACATCAGCATTATGAGGTACGCTATCTTCGAGCGGCCAGGGGGGAACGAAGAAGGCTGCAGCTCAAAGATGAGGGAGCACTGGGAGAGAAAGGCCAGGGAGGTTCCAGAATCTCCAGCGTGGCGCTCCGAAGGAGGTAAGCGAGGTTCTTGGGACACCGGGGTAGGCTGGGAAGAAGCTTTACTAGTGTCGGTGTTGCTGAGAGTCTGGGGATTGCTTGTGTGGCTTGTTGCCTAGTAGGGAATTCGAGGAATTGCTCCAGCAATGTATTGATCGCATTGTCATGGCGTTCTGCCAGAGTATGGAGTCCCTACATAAGCATTGTAGTAACTCTTCATGTCTTCCAATTGTGGCTCCTTGCTGGGAGACAGTGTTGTGGAGCTGGTCTGAGTCTTCTGTGTCAGTCATGGCCAGTTCGTACTATCATGGCTCAGGCAAATAGCCAGATGTAGACACAGGAGGTAGATAGTACGAGTCTCAGATTATATTATAGGTTTGTAATCCAAAGGTTTGCAATCAAAGGTTTGTAATCCAAATCAGACAGGCATAGGACGGCAGGCAATTGGTAGATCAAGACAGGAAATGGGTCATAATCCAAATCAGGCAGGTACAGGACAGCGGGCAGGATCAGGGTCAGGAGAGGCAGAAAGGTCAGCACTAGGAAGACTAAGAAAATAAAAAACTAGAGCACGGGGAACATGCTGGTAGACAAACTGGCAACAGACAAACAGAACACGCGGGTATAAACACAGGGGATAATGAGGAGAGATGGGAGACACCTGGTGGGGGGTGGAGACAAGCACAAAGACAGGTGAAACAGATCAGGGTTTGACACTGGCGTTCTCTCAACCAGCTTCATGAGGTAGTCACCTGTAATGCATTTCAACAAACAGGTGTGCCTTGTTAAAAGTTGATTTGTGGAATTTCTTTCCTTCTTAATCTGTTGAGCCAATCAGTTGTGTTATGACAAGGTAGGGCTGGTATACAGAAGATAGCCCTATTTGGTAAAAGACCAAGTACATATTATGGCAAGAACTGCTCAAATAAGGAAAGAGAAACAACAGTCCATCAATACTTTAAGATATAAAGGTCAGGCAATGCGTAACATTTATGCAGTCGCAAAAAACAATAAATGCTATGAAGAAACTGGCTCTGATGAGGACCGCCACAGGAAAGGAAGATCCAGAGTTACCTCTGCTGCAGAGGATAAGTTCATGAGAAGTACCAGCCTCAGAAATCGGCAATTAACTGCCCCTCAGATTGGAACCCAAATAAATGCTTCACAGAGTTCAAGTAACAGACACATCTCAACATCAACTGTTCAAAGGAGACTGCGTGAATCAGGCCTTCATGGTTGAATTGCTGCAAAGAAACCACTACTAACGGACATCAATATGAGGAAGAGACTTGCTTGGCCCAAGAAACACGAGCAATGGACATTAGACCTTGTGGAAATCTGTCCTATGGTCTGATGAGTCCAAATATGAGATCTTTGATTCCATTATCTCCGCATGAACGGATGATCTGCGCATTGGTGGTTCCCACTGAGAAGCATGGAGGAGATGTGATAGTGTGGGGGTGCTTTGCTCGTGACACTGTCTGTGATTTATTTGGAATTCAAGGCAGACTTAATCATTATGGCTACCACAGCATTCTGCAGCGATACGCCATCTTCTCTGGTTTGCGCTTAGTGGGACAATCATTTGTTTTTCAACAGGACAATGAACCAAAACACATCCAGGCTGTGTAAGGGCTATTTGACCAAGAAGGAGAGTGATGGGGGCTGCATCAGATGATCTGGCCTCCACAATCACCCGACCTCAACCTATTTGAGATGGTTTGGTATGAGTTGGACCCCAGAGTGAAGGAAAAGCAGCCAAGAGCTCAGCATATGTGGGAACTCTTTCAAGACTGTTGGAAAAGCATTCCAGGTGACTACCACATGAAGCTGGTTGAGAGAATGCCAAGATTGTGCAAAGCTGTCATCAAGGCAAAGGGTGGCTACTTTGTCATTACTAATGACCAAACCTTCAGAACACACAATCAATATTAATAATTACTATGTGATTTGAAGAGTCTTCTATCAGTACCGTCCAAGCTAATTTCCGGTTTGAAGTTCAATGTCCGATTGTGAGTTCATGTTAAGGTAACAATAGGCACGGGCAGAGGTTAGTGTAAAATACAATATTATCTTATGCCGTGGCATAGATGGACAGCAGTGATAACTGCCCCTGAGAAATGCACCTAACCAGGGTCCATTGACTGAAAACTTGAAAGGATTTCTGTAATTTGCAGTATGCACTATTCACTGTGTTGGAAGGGATCAGTCTAGACCAGTTAGTGTTTTTGTTCAAATGAAGATAAGCAGAAACTACAAAAAATGTTCTGACTATGAGAGGTGATCAAATGTTATCTTACTAAATATCCACCTGTTTCTGGTCCTGTGTGGCTCAGTTGGGAAGAGCATTACACTCACTACAGCCAGCTCATTTATGATCTACTTCATGGCTTGAACTGGGGCAGGGGAACGTGTTTGTTATTTTTTTAATATATTTTTTACAGACAGTGCAGTATTTACCCCTATGGCAGTTTTAACTTTCTGTACTTCAGCATGACACCAATTGTACCCTGGAGTTTTCCTGATACCAGGGCCACGTTCAGTTGACAAACGTTGCAGAAAGAATTGCCATGAATAGAGCCGACATGATTCCTTGGTTTACATGTCAGAGGCATATTCGATCTACATTACATATTTATATCTGAACATTCAAAAAACAGTGTGTCCTGCTGAATGCGTGTTTTCATTTTCCTGTGGTGTGGCATTGTCTGTGAGGTCTGTGAATACATATGCCTCACTTACCAAGCAGATAAAGAACTAGCAACATGCAAAAGGGTTGTTTGGGCCAAAAACTTCAGTTGTTGTGCTGATGATGGAGAGGATTTTAAATGACATTGCACACAACCACATGCCAATACCCTACTGGGTTTCTTGCATAAATTGTGTTCCTCACCAGTGTTTTTGAAATTGAACTGCCTTACGTTACGCATATATATTGTGTACTGTTTGATACTAGATTTGCTACAACAATACATGTGTTGCTTGACGTAACTCTTAGGGAGATGCAAGACCTCTTGGCGAGGCAGACGGATTATATTTTTTATGAATCCTTGGAGTTAAATCAAAACTTCAAGTCGCTGAGCCGAGATGCTGGGAGGTATAGTATTTTCTCAGTTCCATGCTGTGGCCTAAACAGCTACCCTGGGGAATTCCTGATTCTACCTGGATTATATTTGATTGGCTTCTTAAAAGAACACCCTCTGTGTTTCGTGAGGCAAGTAACTCTTTATCCACATTATAGCAGGGGGCGTAAAGCCCCAGCTGCAGACTATGATCGATAATGTCAAAATCTGCACTGAAGTCTAACAAGACAGCCCCCACAATCACTTTATCATCAATTTCTCTCAGCCAATCATCAGTCATTTGTGTAAGCTTGTTGAGTGTCCTTCCGTATAAGCATGCTGACATGCTGTTGTCAATTTGTTTACTGTGAAATAGCATTGTATCTGGTCAAACACCATTTTTTCCAGAAGTTTTCTAATGGTTGGTAACAGGCTGATTGGTCGGCTATTTGAGCCAGTAAAGGGGGCTTTACTATTCTTGGGTAGCAGAATGACTTTAGCTTCCCTCCAGGCCTGAGGGCACACGCTCTCTAGTAGGCTTAAATTGAAGATGTGGCAAATAGGAGTGGCAATATCATCTGCTTTTATCCTCAGTAATATTCCATCCAGATTGTCAGACCCTGGTGGCTTGTCATTGTTGATAGACAATTTTTTCATCTCTTCCACACTGACTTTACGGAATTCAAAAGTGCAATTCTTGTCTTTCAGAATTTGGTCCGATATACTTGGACATGTAGTGTCAGCGTTTGTTGCTGACATGTCATCCCTAAGGAAGAGTCTTGGTGGTTCTAAACGTCTTCCATTTAAGAATGATGGAGGCCACTGTGTTCTTGGGGACCTACAATGCTGCAGAAATCTTTTTGGTACCCTTCCCCAGATCTGTGCCTCGACATAATCCTGTCTCGGAGCTCTACGGACAATTCCTTCGACCTCATGGCTTGGTTTTTGCTCTGACATGCACTTTCCAAATCATGTCCAATCAATTGAATTTACCACAGGTGGACTCCAATCAAGTTGTAGAAACATCTCAAGCATGATCAATGGAAACAGGATGCACCTGAGCTCAATTTCGAGTCTCATAGCAAAGGGTCTGAATACTTATGTTAATAAGGTAGTTCTGTTTTTATTTGAAATACATTTGCAAAAAATTCTAAAAACCTGTTTTCGCTTTGTCATATTGAGGTATTGTGTGTAGATTGCTGAGGATGTTTTTCTTTTAATCCATTTTAGAATAAGGCTGTAACGTAACAGAATGTGGAAAAAGTCAAGCGATCTGAATACTTTCCACAGTTGAAAAATCAAAACTGGGTGGTCTTCAGAGGTAGATGGGAGGGTTTGAGGTTAGCTGAAGGATTGGACTAAAAACAAACAAAAGATAACTATTGTAAAATATACTTTGTCTGTAAAATGTATATAGTATGTATAAGCTGGAAGTAGAAGTCTAAGAATTTTGTCCATTAGTTTACTCCAATTAGGGGATGTGTGGTAGAGTTAGGGGAAGATAATAAAGAAGAAAAATATATATATATATACACTCACAGCTGTAATTGCTGCCAAAGAGGATTCTAACGTGTACTGACTCAGGGATAAATACTTGACAGACAATGACAATTAAATCCAATTTAATCACATTTTGTTCCACAACAAAACATGGGAAAAATCAAGATGTTTGAATAATTTCTGAAGTATTCAATGCTGTTGGAATCAGTCTATACTAGTCAGTGTTTCTTATGTGTATGGGGGGTTTGGAGGACTCCTGGATGTGTCGAGCTCCGTTCTTCTTGGGTCATCATGGCTAAAGACTATGTAGTGGGCAGAAACATGGAATAATATCTTTGGTGCATTGGTCAACAGAAATTAGAAAGCCTTTGGGTGCATCACATTGCAAAAATAGTTTGGGAACTGAATGATAATTCTTAAAATGCCTGAAATTTCTCAACATTAAATCTTTCCTACTTTTTACACAACATTCTGCTGCTGGCATTTTTTTATTGAGGGCTTTATTTTTTAAATCGGTAAGAACACAGTTGCTAAAAATAAAGAAGACCTGTTTTATCATTGTACCATTGTACTCCCTGACAAAGGCCATGCCGAAAAGCGTGTGGGTTTTTAAGATTTTGTAATATTGAACATGCCAAAACAACAAATAATAATATTTAATTAGTAGAGTTAATTTCCCACACTCAATGCGCATAAGGTAAAACATTTAAAAAAGCAGCAGCAATACATCAAAAAGTAGAAAGAATAATCACAATAGACCATAACATAATCTACAAATGCAAATTATAGACTTTAAATCAGATTAAGCGATTAAAACTAAATTTTGCTTGAAAAGGTAGGTCTTAGTTTGATATGTGCAGGTAGAGTATTCCAGAGCTGAATAGACATGTGAGAAGGTTCTGTCACCCATGTTGCATAGCTTTGTGGCTGGTGTGATCAGGCTGTTTGAGTCTGAAGATTGTAGTGCGCATGCTGGGGAATAGTTCTCTAGAAGTTGGCATATGTACAGTATGGTGGTGCATTACCCTGGAGAGCCTTAAAGGTGAGCAGCAGAATCTTACATGTTATCCTGTATTGAACAGGAAGCCAATGGATGTTGAAAAAAATAGGAGTAATGTGGGTTTTGTGTGAAGTTTGTGACAGCATCCTGGCAGCTGCATTCTGGACCATCTGGCGTTGAGACAGGAGCCTTACTGGGAATCCTGGCAGTAGTGCATTACAGTAGTCAAGTCGAGATGTCAGGCATGCACAAGCTTCTCAGCATCTGCAGTGGACAAGAAAGACCTGATCCAAGCAATGTTACTCAAACGAAGGTTTCTGGCAGTGGGGGACATTGTGATGGTGTCATCATCTAGAGAAAGGGAGAAAGCGTTCATCTTGCTCTGTGCACTCTTAGAGCCAATAAGCACAAGCTCTGTTTTGCTGCAATTTATTCTAAGGAAGTTTGACTGCGTCCAACTCTTGATTAAATCAAGACAGACTGTAACAACCAAACTGACAGACTAAGTCCCCTTTTGTCATCACATATATTTGTATTTATTATGGATCCCCATTAGCCAAGGCAGCAGCTACTCTTCCTGGGGTCCGACAAAATTAAGGCAGTTGTACAATTATAATACATTCGTTACAGATTTCACAACTGTTAAGAATATTATGTTCTCAACGTTCATAAACTGAACTTCAATTAACTACTCAGTCTGCAACCCAGAATTTGTAAGATACTGGTTGAAATGAAAACAGACAGAGGCTGTTAGCCTACAATAGTCCAATGTTTATTCACGAGAGCGCTCTGAAGTCCACAATACAAAGACATCCATTTTATAGCGGCGCACATACTTCCACACAAACAGTAGATATCATACGCACATACATACACACGAACAGTAGGTGAGTTGTATCCACTGTTTATCACTACCAAGCCAGCAGTTCCATTCCCCCGAGATTAGGGAAACCCTCCCTGTCCTCCTAAGTTTTCTCTGTTCCTGCCAGGTAGGTTTAAACACAGTCTAACTGTTCTCGGTATCTTTCTTCGCCCCCCCCCCCTATACAAGTTCAAATCCTGAGCTACACTTTGCTCAGGCAGTCTGTGTTTTTCCACTATACAGATACATTGTTTTAACCTAATTCTGACTAAAACTACACACATCATCAGAATTTGATTCTAATCAATTTCATACAATTATATGGTTTCAGGGTGGAATATTCTAATCATTAATTTAAACATATAAATTCCATTATCAACAACACACTAAGTGTGCCCCCTCAGGCCCATACTCCCCTACCACATCTACAACACAAAATCCATGTGTACCTGTGTGTCTGGTGTGTATGTTACCATGTGTGTGTATGCATGTGTCTGCGCCTATGTTTGTGTTGCGTCACAGTCCCCGCTGTTTCATGTGTATTTAACTGTTTTTTAAAATCGGATTCTACTGCTTGCATCAGTTACCTGATGTGGAATAGAGTTCCATGTAGTCATGGCTCTATGTAATACTGTGTGCCTCCCATAGTCTGTTGGGGACTGTGAAGAGACCTCTGGTGGCATGTCTTGTGGGGTATGCATGGGTTTCCAAGCTGTGTGCCAGTAGTTCAAACAGATAGCTCGGTGCATTCAACATGTCAATACCTCTCACAAATACAAGTAGTGATGATGTCAATCTCTGCTCTACATTGAGCCAGGAGAAATGTACATTCATATTATTAATGTTTGCTCTCTGTGTAAATCCAAGGGCCAGCCTTGCTGCCCTGTTTTGAGCCAATTGCAATTTTCCTAAGTCCCTCTTTGTGGCAACTGACGACTGAACTGTAGCCCAGGTGCGACAAAACTAGTCTGTAGGACCTGCTTTGTTGATAGTGTTGTTAAAACTTCTTGAGGGCAGGGGGCAGCATTTTCACTTTCGGAAAAATAGCATGCCAAAATTCAACTGCTTGCTACTCATCCCCAGAATATAACATATGCATATTATAGATTTGTAGATAGTAGATTTGGATAGAAAACACTCTGAAGTTTCTAAAACTGTTTGAATCATGTCTGTGAGAATAACAGAACTTATGTAGCAGGCAAAACCCTAAGGACAAACATTCAGAATTTGTATTTTTTTGATGTCACTGTCTTTTCAATGAGTTTTCTTAGAGACACCAGATTTCTAATGGACTTGCATGCAGTTCCTACCACTTCCACTGGATGTCACCAGTCCTTGGAAATCAGTTGAGGTTATTCCTTTGTGTAGTAAAGAAGTAGGGCTATCGTAAATGAGGGTCACATGAAGTAAATTTATTGAGAGAGTCACGTTACGAAAAAAGTTGCGTCAGTTTGTTTTCTTTTTGTATTGAACACAGATCATCCCGTCTTCAAATTGATCGATTATTAACGTTTGAAAATACCTAACGTTGTATTACAAAAGTAGTTTGAAATGTTTTGGTAAAGTTTACATGTAACTTTTGATATATTTTGTAGTGACTTGGCGAAAGTTGGAAGCTGTGTTTTTCTGGATGAAACGGTCCAAATAAATTGACATTTTGGATATATATCGACGGAATTAATCGAACAAAAGGACCATTTGTGATGTTTATGGGACATATTGGAGTGCCAACAAAATAATTTCGTCAAAGGTAAGGCATGATTTATATTTTATTTCTGCGTTTTGTGTCGTGCTTGCAGTGTTGAATTATGCTACTCTCTTTGTTTACTGTTGTGCTATCATCAGATAATAGCATCTTATGCTTTCGCCGAAAAACCTTTTTGAAATCTGACATGTTGGCTGGATTCAAAGTGTAGCTTTAATTTGGTATCTTACATGTGTAAGATGAATGAAAGTTAGATTTTTATATCATGTTATTTGAATATGGCGCGCTGTATTTTCCCTGGCTATTGGCCGGCAGGTGCGTCCCACCTGCCCCAGAGAAGTTAAGAAGGTAGAGCAATGCTTTATTATGGACAGACTTTTCCCCATCTTAGCTACTGTTGTATCAATATGTTTTGAACATGACAGTTTACAATCCAGGGTTACTCCAAGCAGTTTAGTCACCTCAACTTGCTCAATTTCCACATGATTTATTACAAGATTTAGTTGAGGTTTAATGAGTGCTTTGTCCAAAATACAATGCTTTTAGTTTTAGAAATATTTAGTACTAACTTATTCCATGCCACCCATTCTAAATCTAAGTGTAGCTCCTTATTAAGTGTTGCAGTCATTTCAGTTGCTGTAGTAGCTGATGTGTATAGTGTTGAGTAATCCGCATACATAGAGACACTGGCTTTACTCAAAGCATGTCGTTTGTAAAGATTGAACAAAGTAAGGGGCCTAGACAGCTGCCCTGGGGAATTCCTGATTCTACCTGGATTATGTTGGAGAGGCTTCCATTAAAGAACACCCTCTGTGTTCTGTTAGACAGGTAAATTTACACATAACACATACATTTTTCCAGCAGCAGACTATGATCGATAATGTCAAAACAGCCCCCACAATCTCATCACCAATTTCTCTCAACCAATCATCAGCCATTTATGTAAGTGCTGTGCTTGTTGAATGTCATTCCCTATAAGCGTGCTGAAAGTTTGTTGTCAATTAGTTTACTTAAAATAGCCCTGTATCTGGTCAAACACAATTTTCTAAAACTTTACTATGGGTTGGTACGAGGTGTAGGAGTTAGTACTTAGACATATAGAGACAGATATTACACTATTGAGCAAAAGACAGGTGTACATTAGAATATAGGAGGAGAAGGAGGAGAAGGCAACACGTGAGTGCATTTGCCATTCTGGTAAAAACAGGAAACTAAGACATAACAGATATAATGGCCAAAGCCATTATAAGCATAAAGGCTTAGGGTAAAAAGGAAGAGGTGACACTTAAAGTACATTGTCTATTGTAGAGGACAGGAAAATAAAGCAAGGCCATAAGTGCATAGAAGAGCTGGAAATACCGAGGTCAGAGGGACACACAAAGGAGGGGGCCAGCCAAATGACCAACAGACGGACTATAGGCATAATACATATTTATATTAGGACACTGAGAGGGTCCTGCCACCATTTTAATCTAATCAAGAGCGGATACAGGCGTTATTGGGCATGAACAAGCAGGAAGCCTGAAAATGAAAGACAATGGTGACAGATGACGTAAGAGAAGTACCTTAATGTGCATATGGGATGGACTCATTTTGATGTGTGTGTATAAGAACAGAGCCAGTGCTTATGGAAGTTGGTCTTTTCCGCGGACTGACACGGCTTCTGATATTTTATATTAAAAGCCTATATTGAATTTACAAGTTCTTGTAAGAGTGTTATATTTCTGAGACGATTATCCACGACATATTTGGCGAGCTTTGCCAGGAGGGACAGGGACTACGGAATGACGTTGCGGGCTGGTGATAGTTTCTTTGGACAATCTTGCAAACAAATGTGGCCACACAACTATAAAAAGGTAAGCTTGTTCTTACGTAGTTGAAATGTTTGTATGGATTGCTTCAGAGATCCTGTCTCAGCGGGAAGGGCGCCACGTAGGTCTCTCTTTAAATTTCCTAAAAATCCAGTAAATGCTAAGAACTTTTGAATTCAATGAAATTGCATGCATGTGAGATTTTGGGGGTTGTGAAATGTAAATATATATGTGCATGTGTAGGGACTAAGTGACTAAGTGAGTCTATAAATCTGGTTTATAGACACATGATTGCTGCATACAATAGCTTTAGGATCAGCAGAGGCATTCAGGGCAGTTAGTGGGACATACAGTGTCTTGCAAACATATTCACCCCCATGGCGTTTTTCCTATTTTGTTGCATTACAACCTGTAATTTAAATAGATTTTTATTTGGATTTAATGTAATAAACAAACACAAAATAGTCAAAATTCCATATATATATGGAAAAGTGGTGTGTGCATATGTATTCAACCCCTTTGCTAGGAAGCCCCTAAATAAGATCTGGTGCAACCAATTACCTTCAGAAGTCACATAATTAGTTAAATAAAGTCCACCTGTGTGCAATCTAAGTGTCACATGATTTCGGTATATATACACACCTGTTCTGAAAGGCCCCAGAGTCTGCAGCTCCACTAAACAAGGGGCACCACCAAGCAAGCGGCACAATGAAGCCCAAGGAGCTCTCCACACAGGTCAGGGACAAAGTTGTGGAGAAGTACAGATCAGGGTTGGGTTATAAAAAATATCAGAAACTTAGAACATCCCACTGAGCACCATTAAATCCATTATTAAAAAATGGAAAGAATATGGCACCACAACAAACCCGCCAAGAGAGGGACGCCCACCAAAACTCACGGACCATGCAAGGAGGGCATTAATAAGAGAGGCAACAAAGAGACCAAAGATAACCCTGAAGGAGCTGCAAAGCTCCACAGCACAATTGGAGTATTTCTCCATAGAACAACTTTAAGCTGTACACTCCACAGAGCTGGGCTTTGCGGGAAGAGTGGCCAAAAAAAATAAGCAAACATGTTTGGTGTTCGCCAAAAGGCATGTGGGAGATTCCCCAAACATATGGAAGAAGGTACTCTGGTCAGATGAGACTAAAATTGAACTTTTTGGCCATCAAGGAAAATGCTATGTCTGGCGCAAACCCAACACCTCTCATCACCCCGAGAACAACATCCCCACAGTGAAGGATGGTGATGGCAGCATCATGCTGTGGGGGTGTTTTTCATCAGTAGGGACTAGGAAACTGGTCAGAATTGAAGGAATGATGGATGGCGCTAAATACAGGGAAATTCTTGAGGGAAACCTGTTTCAGTCTTCCAGAGATTTGAGACTGGGATGGAGGTTCACCTTCCAGCATGACAACAACTTAAGCATACTGCTAAAGCAACACTCGAGTGGTTTAAGGGGAAACATTTACATGTCTTGGAATGGCCTAGTCAAAGCCCAGAGCTCAATCCAATTGAGAATCTTTGGTATGACTTAAAGATTACTGTAGACCAGCGGAACCCATCCAACTTTAAAAACTTCTTATGGCTGCAAGCCCTAAGTCGGGCTCAATATGACAACAGCCAGTCCAAGTGCAGGGCGCGAAATTCAAAAGATATTTTTTAGAAATATTTAACTTTCACACATTAAAAAGTCCAATACAGCAAATGAACACCACGTATATTTATGTTAGCTCACCACCAAATACAAAAAAGCACAGACATTTCTTTCACAGCACAGGTAGCTTGCACAAAACCGACCAAATAGAGATAGAATTAGTCACTAACCAAGAAACAACTTCATCAGATGACAGTCTTATAACATGTTATACAATAAATCTATGTTTTGTTCGAAAAATGTGCATATTTCAGGTATAAATCATAGTTTTACATTGCAGCTGCAATCACAAATAGCACCGAAGCAGCTAGAACAATTACAGAGACCAAATTGAAATACCAAAATACTCATCATAAAACATTTATGAAAAATACATGGTGTACAGCAAATGAAAGACAAACATCTTGTGAATCCAGCCAATATTTCCGATTCTTGTGTTTTACAGTGTTTTACAGTAGAACGATAGAATACGATAGAATCGATGTCCATGTCCTGGCGTAGTACATTCGGGAGTAGCTTAGTAATGTAATTTACTCGAGCTCCGGGATAGGACATTGTTTTTGCATCAGGAACAATCACATTTCTTACCATGGAGCCTCCCAAAATCCCAGCTGGAGAGAAGGACGAGGAAATCCGCCCACTCCCACGCTTCACAGGATGATATAGGCCTCCAACAGATGACGAAGCCCCTCTTGATCCAGAGCAGGGACGGAAGGTTGCCGACGTCGAGTTCAAAATCGCAAGGAAAGGAGTAGCAGTAGGCACAGTGGCCAAAAGAAACAGGTACCGCAAGCAGTTGCTGGACGATCAGGCTGTATCTCCCCCCGGGCCTCTCGTTTGGAGTGTATGCTGCTTTGCGGCAGGCCTATGTCTTCGGCTTCTATGGCTCGTAACATGCGGCCATCGTTGATTGCCATGCTCCTCTTGCTCTACTCCTTCGACTCCACTATCAGATCGGCAGGAGATGGCTCCCCAAATGAACGAACTCCGGGCAACATCAGCTAGTTGGATAATGACAAATGACAAGACGGAGATGCATCCAACATGCACGAACGCCGTCCAACCACCGGCGTAGAAAAGGTAAACATTCTACTCTACGTTTCCCCAGTTTCTTACGTAGGCTGGCTACCTGCATGATCAAGGAAGTCACCTCAAGCCTATAATCCTCGGCAAACAAACAATTACAGCTTTGGAACTCTGAGTGATCCAGTTTGTTCCAAAACAAAGCATAACACAGCTCCTACAGCACTGGAACCATTCCTTTACCTCTCCAGACAAAGAGGGCTCCATTGGAAAACTCATCTGGGACTAACTTTGTTAGTTAGATGGCTAACGCAACTGAGCTAGGTTAGCGTTTCTTACAAGCAGACTTTAACCTGTCAGTTAAGCAGGATTCCAGGACAAGAAATAGAGGTCCTAGCTGTTAAAAGCTAACCGCGTTGCGGAATCCATGCAAAACAAGTTTTGTACTTATGTTTATCAAAGATTGGTTTTGTTTTATTTAAAATAACAAACTGAATGTTTCCAGTATACAGGGTTCAGCTGCACACTCTCCTGATGTCAGACAGTCGTTGGACGTCAGATGGTTGTGTGTCAGAAGCATAAAACTTTAAATTCAGTACAAATCTTCAGATTATTATACCAAGTGGCATCATGTACTGTATATAGAAAACAGGAGTGGCCCCAGACAGAGCCCTGTGGTAACCTTTGAGTGATAGGGGCAGGGTTGGATTTGTAATTGCCAAGTGTCAAAAATACCTTGTCTGTGAGTCAGATAGGTGCAAAACTACTGGAGTGCTGTGCCACAGAATCCAAGCATGTACAGTACCCGTACTGTATCAGTCAAAAGTTTGGACACCCCTACACATTCCATGGTTTTTCTTTATTTTGACTATTTTCTACATTGTGGAATAAACATTTTTTTTTTAAGTCGTCAAAACTATGAAACTGTGTTTAGTTTGTCTGGAAGCGTGACGTCGGTGTCCGTGATGTGGCTGGTTTTATTTTTGTAGTCCATCATTTCCTGTAGACCCTGCTATATACGTCTCGTGTCTGAGCCGTTGAATTGTGACTCCACTTTGTCCCTGTACCGGCATTTTGCTTGTTTGATTGCCTTGCGGAAGCAATAACTACACTGTTTATATTCCGCCATATTTCCAGACCTTTTTCCATGGTTAAATGCGGTGGTTCTCGCTTTCATTTTTGCGCAAATGCCACCATCCATCCACGGTTTCTGGTTCGGGTAGGTTTTAATAGTCACAGTGGGTACAACATCTCCAATGCACTTCCAAATAAACTCAATCACTGAGTCAGCGTATAGGCTGACCGGAACATATCCCAGTCCGCGTGATCCAAAAATCTTGAAGCGTGGTTTCCGATTGGTCAGACCAGCATTGAATGGTTCTGGTCACTGGTACATCTTGTTTGAGTTTCTGCCTTTAAGACGGTAGGAGCAAGATGGCGGCATTTTCGGATTTGCCGAAAGGGAGGGCGGAGTAGGTCTTTGTATGCATCAGAGTAGAAGTGATCGAGTGTATTACCCCCACGCGTAGTACAATCAATATGCTGATAGAATTTAGGTAGCCTTGTTCTAAAATTTGCTTTGTTAAAATCCCCAGCTACAATAAATGCAGCCTCAGGATATATGGTTTCCAGCTTACATAGAGTCCAGTGAAGTTCCTTGAAGGCCGTCTTGGTGTCTGCTTGAGTGGGAATGTACACAGCTGTGACGATAATAGACAAGAATTCTCTTGGAAGGTAATATGGCCGGCATTTGATTGTAAGGAATTCTAGGTGGGGTGAGCAGAAGGACTTGAGTTCCTGCATGTTGTTATGATTACACCATGAGTCGTTAATCATGAAGCATACACCCCCGCCCTTCCTCTTCCCAGGGAGGTGTTTATCTCTGTCGGCGCGATGCATGGAGAAGCCCGGTGACTGAATCAATTCTGACAACATGTTCCGAGAGAGCCATGTTTCCGTGAAACAGATAATGTTAGAATCTCTGATGTCTCTATGGAAGGCAACCCTTGCTCGAATTTTGTCTAACTTGTTGTCAAGAGTCTGGACATTTGTGAGTAGTATACTCGGGACCGGTGGGCGATGTGCACATCAATGGAACCTGACCAGGAGCCCGCTCCGTCTGCCCCATCTGCGGCGCCGTTGTTTTGGGGCGGCTTCTGGGATTAGATTCGTTGTCCTGGGTGGTGGTCCAAACAGATATCTGCTTCGGGAAAGTCGTATTCCTGGTTGTAATGTTGTTAAATTGACGTCGCTCTTATATCCAATTGTTCTTCCCAGCTGTATGTAAATCAGACTTAAGATTTCCTGGGGTAAAACTACATAAAAAAACGAAATACTGCATAGTTTCCTTAGGACTCGAAGCAAGTTGACCATCTCTGTCTGCGCCATCTTCCAATTGAGGTTGGCGTTTTGTGGAGGCCAGGTCATCTGATGCAGCACTCCATCACTCTCCTTCTTGGTCAAATAGCCCTTACACAGCTAGCAGGTGTGATGGGTCATTGTCCTGTTGAAAAATAAATGATAGTGGGACTAAACGCAAACCATATGTGATGGCGTATCGCTGCAGAATGCTGTGGTAGCCATGCTGGTTAAGTGCACCTTGAATTCTTAATAAATCACAAACAGTGTCACCAGCCAAGCACCCCCACACCATCACTCCTCCTCCTCCATGCTTCACGGTGTAACCACACATGCAGAGATCATCCAGCAATTCGACCATGAAGGCCTGATTCACGCAGTCTCCTCTGAACAGTTGATGCTGAGATGTGTCTGTTTCTTGATATTTATTTGGGCTGCAACCTGAGGTGTAGTTATCTCTAATGAACTTATCCTCTGCAGCAGACGTAACTCTGGATCTTCCTTCCCTGTGGCGGTCCTCATGAGAGCCAGTTTCATTATAGTGCTTAATAGTTTTTGCGACTGCACTTGAAGAACCTTTCAAAGTTCTTGACATTTTCAGAGTTGACTGACCTTCATATCTTAAAGTAATGATGTACTGTTGTTTCTCTTTGCTTATTTGAGCTGTTCTTGCCATACTATGGACTTGGTCTTTTACCAAATAGGGTTATCTTCTGTATACCATCCCTACCTTGTCACAACACAAGTGATTTGCTCAACACATTAAGGAAAATAATTCCACAAATTAACTTTTAACAACGCACACCTGTTATTTGAAATGCATTCCAGGTGACTACCTCTTGAAGCTAGTTGAGAGAGTGCGAAAAGCTGTCAGAGAGGGGTGGCTACTTTGAAGAATCTCAAAAAATATATATTTTGATTTGTTTAACACTTTTTTGGGGTACTACATATACAGTTGAAGTTGGAAGTTTACATACAATCGTGTTTGGCCATAATGACCATCGTTATGTTTGGAGGAAAAAGGGGGAGGCTTGCAAACCGGAGAACAACCGTGAAACACGGTGGTGGCAGCATCATGTTGTGGGCGTGCTTTTCTGCAGGGGGGACTGGTGCACTTCACAAAATAGATGGCATCATGAGGAAAGGAAAATTATGTGGATATATTGAAGCAACATCTCAAGACAGCAGTCAGGAAGTTAAAGCTTGGTCGCCAATGGGTCTTCCAAATGGATAATGACCCCAGGCATACTTCCATAGTTGTGGCAAAATGGCTTAAAACTTCTTGTCAATAGGGGGGCGCTGTTTTCACTTTGGAAAAAATCGTGCCCAAATGAAACGGCCTCGTACACTTTTCTAGATCATACAATATGTATATTATTATTACTATTGGATAGAAAACACTCAGAAGTTTCTAAAACTGTTTGATTTATGTCTGTGAGTAAAACAGAACTCATTTTGCAGCAAACTTCCATGCAGGAAGTGAAAAATCTGAAAACAAGGTACTGTTTCAGGGCCTGCCTATTCAATTGCCTTATATTTATCGATATGCATGCACTTCATACGCCTTCCACTAGATGTCAACAGGCAGTGGAAGGTGGAATGGGGTGTCTAGCTTGATCTGAGGTCGAACAAGAGCTTTTGGAGTACCTCGATATTGTCTTCTGATAAGCGTTCGGTTTACACGGCGAATATCTCCGGCTCTGATTTTATTTGATACATGTGATAATAACATCGTAAAGTTGGTTTTTTCAACCGAGTTTTATCAGATTATTCAATGTTTATTGGGACTTTGAGTTTTTCGCTGTAAAACACTTAAAAAATCGGAAATATTGGCTGGATTCAAAAGATGTTTATCTTTCATTTGCTGTACACCATGTATTTTTCATAAATGTTTTATGATGAGTATTTATGTATTTCACATTGCTCTCTGTAATTATTCTGGCTGCTTCGGTGCTATTTGTGATGGTAGCTGCAATGTAAAGCTATGATTTATACCTCAAATATGCACATTTTTCGAACAAAACATAAATGTATTGTATAACATGTTATAAGACTGTCATCTGATGAAGTTGTTTCTTGGTTAGTGACTAATTATATCTCTATTTGGTCGGTTTTGTGATAGCTACCTATGCGGTAGAAACATGGTGAAAATATGCGGTTGAGTCTTTGGCTATTGTGGTTAGCTAATAGAAATACATATTGTGTTTTCGCTGTAAAACATTTTAAAAATCGGAAATGATGGCTGGATTCACAAGATGTTTATCTTTCATTTGCTGTATTGGACTTGTGATTTCATGAAAATTATATTATATGATATCCCTGTCCCGTTAGGCTAGGCTATGCTAGTCAGCTTTTTTGATGAGGAGGATCCCGGATCCGGGAGAGAGAAGTGGTAGAGGTTTTAAGGTCAACAATGTCAAGGTATTGGAGTGGCCATCACAAAGCCCTGACCTCAATCCCAAAGAAAATGTGTGGGCAGAACTGAAAAAGCGTGTGCGAGCAAGGAGGCATACCTGACTCAGTTACAACAGCTCTGTCAGGAGGAATGGGCCAAAATTCACCCAACTTATTGTGGGAAGCTTGTGGAAGGCTACCTGAAAAGTTTGACCCAAGTTAAACAATTTAAAGGCAATGCTACCAAGTACTAATTGAGTGGATGTAAACTTCTGATCCACTGGGAACGCGATGATAGAAATAAAAGCTGAAATAAAACATTCTCTCTACTCTTATTCTGACATTTCACATTCTTAAAATAAAGTGGTGATCCTAACTGACCTAAAACAGGGAATTTTTACTAGGATTAAATGTCAGGAATTGGAAAAAACTGAGTTTAAATGTATTTGGCTAAGGTGTATGTAAACTTCCAACTTCAACTGTATGTATTATTTAATAGTTTGATGTCTTCACTATCATTCTACAATGTAGAAAATAGTCAAACTAAACAACCCTTGTATCTAAACTTTTGACTGGTACTGTTCTCAATATAATAGTTCATTTAAAACATTTACATGCTTTGCAAGAACAAATCCTGTTTAAATTGACACCTATGAACTCAGGCTACCTTATAGAACTCTGATAAAGTCCGAAAATCGCCAATCAAAATAAACGTTCTACCACAGCGACCGTGTTATTTTTGGGAAGTGTATTTGACTCTGAGTTGGACATATGAAGTTTGTATGTGAAAACTATTTCTAAGACACAAACATTCAGTTGTTCGGAACTCACTTCACTCACACTAAAGAGGAAGGCTTGAGCTACCGGTGCTGGCACATGCGCAGATCAAATACAAAGGTGAATCGAAAGATTGCTTAGAAATGTCCTAATAATTCGAAAGAATGCTCAGACCTCAATTTAAGATAAGCAGATTAAATTTACGTGACTATTGCATAAATCTGCCTACTGCCATAATCAATTTAATATCAAATTGTCCCTGTTCATGTTAACGTATGCTTTGTCAAGGCTACTGTCATGTCCAGAAGCAAATGGGTGCTAATGTCTCCTTCAAGTGCCATGAACAAGTAATGAACAAGTAATCTGTTCTGTGCCATGCTTGGAAGACAGACTGGAAGGGAAAATCTAGATTGTTGGTGGAGTTGCTGTGTTCTGTAGCTGTGTTGAGACCACACGTTCAAGGACCTTTGATAGAAAGTGCAGGCGGGAGGGAATTAGGCACAGGGCCGGAACTAAATGAGTAATTTATGATTTTGGTAATAGTTGAGAAGAATGAGGCTGGAGTCCTGTGGGAATATCGTCCAAGGGCCAGGTAGTTGACCTAATATTTTTTTACAATTTCAGAGACAGATGTTGAGGTCGTCAATGAGAATTTGGTGAAACTGCAGCTAGGAGGCTCAGTATGAAGCAGAGGCGCAGGTCCAAATTAAGGGGTCGATTGTACAGTGCAGTAGATCCCCCTTTGATTTTGGATTGGAAAATTTCAAGAAAACTGTTACATTGCTCAATGGAGAGGTTAAAGGAGGAGTTGTCTGGGGGTTGAACAAATGTCTTGACAACAAGCAATTTCTTGATAAAGGCATTTTAATTATATGAAGAGTGCCTTGGTCCTATTTGTTTTTTTTTAATACCAAAAGTGTATTTCAGAAAAAGCAGACATGATGTCAACTGCATTTGCAAGCAAATGTCACAAGGGGGAGATATTGAGTTAGATTAGACTCCCTCACATCCCTGGAAGGAGGAGGAGGTAAACTATGAATCATACAGGTGGCAGAAGATAATCCCCTTTAAATGTTATTTTGTTGCATTGACAACCAAACACAATTCAATATCACTTTTGAAATACAATAAATAGCATATTAACATTTCAACAAGTTAACAAATGATGTATTGGATTCAAGTCTCCAACTCAACCAAAAGTTAAAGAATGGGGTGGCAGGTAGCCTAGTGGTTAGAGCGTTGGACTAGTAACCCAAAGGTTGCAAGATTGAATCCCCGAGCTGGCAAGGTAAAAAATCTATCGTTCTGCCCCTGAACAAGGCAGGCACTGTTCTTAGGCCATCATTGAAAATAAGAATTTGTTCTTAACTGAATTGCCTAGTTAAATAAAATGGGCTGTGGCTCAGATGGAAATATTCAAGCAGTGCCCATGATATGATAAAATGACTGAGGTTGAAGTGCAGATGGTCAGCTTTAATTTGAGGGTATGTTCATCCATATCAGGAGAACTGAAAGTATTGGGACATATTCCCTTATATACAGTACAGTATGGAGTCAAAAGTTCAGTATTTGGTCCCATATTCCTAAAACTCAATGATTACATCAAGATTGTGACTCTACAAACATGATTATTTTGTGCTCAATAGAAATTAATTGTAGCATTTTGCAGTCACTTTTATTGTAAAAGTAAGAATAGAAGGTTTCTGAACACTTTTACACTGAACAAAAAATATAGCTAGTGAGCATTTCTCTTTTGCCACCTGACAGCTGTGGCATATCAAGAAGCATTATCATTACACAGGTGCACCTTGTGCTGGGGGACAATAAAAGGACGCTCTAAAATGTGCAATTTTGTCACACAACACACTGTGACAGATGTCATAAGTTTTGAGGGAGCGTGCAATTGCCATGCTGACTGCAGGAATGTCCACCAAAGCTGTTGCCAGAGAATTGAATGTTAATTTCTCTACCATAAGCCACCTCTGTTGTTTTAGAGCAGTGGTTCCCAAACTTTTATAGTCCCGTACCCCTTCAAACATTCAATCTCCAGCTGCATACCCCCTCTAGCACCAGGGTCAGCGCACTTTCAAATGTTGTTTTTTGCCATCATTGTAAGCCTGCCACACAATACGATACATTTATTAAACATAAGAATGAGTGTGAGTTGTCGTCACAACCCGGCTCGTGGGAAGTGACAAAGAGCTCTTATAGGACCAGGGCACAAATAATAATCAATAACTTTGCTCTTTATTTAGCCATCTTATATATAAAACCTTATTTGTTCACCAAAAATGGTGAATAACTCAACACAGGTTAATGAGAAGGGAGTGCTTTAAAGGATGCACATAACTCTGCAATGTTGGGTTGTATTGGAGAGAGTCTCACTCTTAAATCATTTTACACACATAGTCTGTGCCTGTATTTAGTTTTCATGCAAGTGAGGGCCGAGAATCCACTCTCACATAGGTACGTGGTTGCAAAGGGCAACAGTGTCTTAAGAACGCGACTTGCCAAGGCAAGAAACTGAGTGCAGCTCTTGTTCAGATATCAGTAAGTGGACTGGAGGCAGGGCATGAAAGGGATAACGAATCCAGTTGTTTGTGCCGTCCATTTCGGGAAAGTACCTGCGTAATTGCGCACACAGATTACTCAGGAGCGTCGCTATATCACATTTGACATTGTCCGTAAGCTTGAGTTCAATTGCACACAAAATATTTTTTTTATTTTTTTATTTCACCTTTATTTAACCAGGTAGGCAAGTTGAGAACAAGTTCTCATTTACAATTGCGACCTGGCCAAGATAAAGCAAAGCAGTTCGACACATACAACAACACAGAATTACACATGGAGTAAAACAAACATACAGTCAATAATACAATAGAAAAATAAGTCTATATACAATGTGAGCAAGGGAGGTAAAAGTAAAAAAAGGCCATGGTGGCGAAGTAAATACAATATAGCAAGTAAAACACTGGAATGGTTGATTTGCAGTGGAAGAATGTGCAAAGTAGAGATAGAAATAATGGGGTGCAAAGGAGCAAAATAAATAAATACAGTAGGGAAAGAGGTAGTTGTTTTGGCAAAATTATAGATGGGCTACAGGTGCAGTAATCTGTGAGCTGCTCTGAAAGCTGGTGCTTAAAGCTAGTGAGGGAGATAAGTGTTTCCAGTTTCAGAGATTTGTGTAGTTCGTTCCAGTCATTGGCAGCAGAGAACTGGAAGGAGAGGCGGCCAAAGGAAGAATTGGTTTTGGGGGTGACCAGAGAGATATACCTGCTGGAGCGCGTGCTACATGTGGGTGCTGCTATGGTGACCAGTGAGCTGAGATAAGTGGGGACTTTACCTAATAGGGTCTTGTAGATGACCTGGAGCCAGTGGGTTTGGCGACGAGTATGAAGCGAGGGCCAGCCAACGAGAGCGTACAGGTCGCAGTGGTGGGTAGTATATGGGGCTTTGGTGACAAAACGGATGGCACTGTGATAGACTGCATCCAATTTATTGAGTAGGGTATTGGAGACTATTTTGTAAATGACATCGCCGAAGTCGAGGATTGGTAGGATGGTCAGTTTTACAAGGGTATGTTTGGCAGCATGAGTGAAGGATGCTTTGTTGCGAAATAGGAAGCCAATTCTAGATTTAACTTTGGATTGGAGATGTTTGATGTGAGTCTGTAAGGAGAGTTTACAGTCTAACCAGACACCTAGGTATTTGTAGTTGTCCACATATTCTAAGTCAGAGCCGTCCAGGGTAGTGATGTTGGACAGGCGGGCAGCGATCGTTTGAAGAGCATGCATTTAGTTTTACTTGTATTTAAGAGCAATTGGAGGCCACGGAAGGAGAGTTGTATGGCATTGAAGCTCGCCTGGAGGGTTGTTAACACAGTGTCCAAAGAAGGGCCAGAAGTATACAGAATGGTGTCGTCGGCGTAGAGGTTGATCAGAGACTCACCAGCAGCAAGAGCGAAATCATTGATGTATACAGAGAAGAGAGTCGGACCAAGAATTGAACCTTGTGGCACCCCCATAGAGACTACCAGAGGCCCGGACAACAGACCCTCCGATTTGACACACTGAACTCTATCAGAAAAGTAGTTGGTGAACCAGGCGAGGCAATCATTTGAGAAACCAAGGCTGTCGAGTCTGCCGATGAGGATGTGGTGATTGACAGAGTAGAAAGCCTTGGCCAGGTCAATGAATACAGCTGCACAGTATTGTTTCTTATCGATGGCGGTTAAGATATCGTTTAGGACCTTGAGCGTGGCTGAGGTGCACCCATGACGAGCTCTGAAACCAGATTGCATAGCGGAGAAGGTATGGTGGGGATTCGAAATGGTCGGTAATCTGTTTGTTGACTTGGCTTTCAAAGACCTTAGAAAGGCAGGGTAGGATAGATATAGGTCTGTAGCAGTTTGGGTCAAGAGTGTCCCCACCTTTGAAGAGGGGGATGACCGCAGCTGCTTTCCAATCTTTGGGAATCTCAGACGACACGAAAGAGAGGTTGAGCAGGCTAGTAATAGGGGTGGCAACAATTTTGGCAGATCATTTTAGAAAGAAAGGGTCCAGATTGTCTAGCCCGGCTGATTTGTAGGGGTCCAGATTTTGCAGCTCTTTCAGAACATCAGCTGACTGGATTTGGGAGAAGGAGAAATGGGGAAGGCTTGGGTGAGTTGCTGTGGGGGGTGCAGTACTGTTGACCGGGGTAGGGGTAGCCAGGTGGAAAGTATGGCCAGCCGTAGAAAAATGCTTATTGAAATTCTCAATTATAGTGGATTTATCGGTGGTGACAGTGTTTCCTATCTTCAGTGCAGTGGGCAGCTGGGAGGAGGTGTTCTTATTCTCCATGGACTTTACAGTGTCCCAGAAATTTTTTGAGTTTGTGTTACAGGAAGCAAATTTCTGCTTGAAAAAGCTAGCCTTGGCTTTTCTAACTGCCTGTGTATATTGGTTTCTAGCTTCCCTGAAAAGTTGCATATCACGGGGGCTGTTCGATGCTAATGCAGAACGCCATAGGATGTTTTTGTGTTGGTTAAGGGCAGTCAGGTCTGGAGAGAACCAAGGGCTATATCTGTTTCTGGTTCTAAATTTACTGAACTACTGATCACAACCACACACCTACTGACCACAATGACTGACCTTAACCACACGACCACATGGATTAAACACAGGATTAACAGATCTTAATCTTTTGTTCTACCTAATTTTGTGGTAGTGGTCAGTAGTTGTAGTCAGCAGCTGTGGTCAGTAGTTGTATGGTCTGTGTTTATCCAAAAACATCATTCATTTACACATAGGCTTTGTCCAACTAAGTATGGCGGAGTTAGTGCCTACAATTTTATTTATTTATTAAGGATCCCCATTAGCTGCTGCCTTTTTTCCCAGTATATGCTCTTCTTGGGTTCCAAACAAATTAAGGTAAAAATTATAATTAAATAAAACGGTTGATATAACATTACACCACCACATATGTAAAATACAACATTTGTAATACCAACTTACATTTATGTGTGTGGACTGTGTGTCCTGATGTATGTGTTTGTGTGTGCATATGGATGTTTGTGTGTGTGTGTCTCCTCACAGTCCGCATTGTTCTATAAGGTGTAGTTTTACCAGTTTTTTTTATCTGATTTTACTGCTTGCATGAGTTACTTGATGTGGAATAGTGTTCCATGTAGTCATGTCACTGCGTAGTACTGTGCGTTTTCCAGAGTCCGTTCTGGACTTGGGGACTGTGAAGAGACCCTTAGTGGCATGTACAGTATGCATTGGTGTCTGAGCTGTGTGCTAGTCGTTGGCGAGCCTGCCCACAGCTGACCCCGCCCCGTTCCTTGTGCCACAGTGAGTGGCTTCTCCATCCCATAGCACATTCGCTCAGCATGGACATGACATTTAACACGGGACACCGGGGACCCTCCCAGTGTGTCATGTAATCACGCAGCGTCTACCGTGCACCTCTCTGCTGCTTAAATACCAGGAACCTCCCCCACACACGCCAGTGCCACAGAAAAGCTGCATCCAGCCAGGGAAGAGGCCAGCCAAAGTCATTCCAACTCGCATTTCAGTGTTGTTTCCACATTACTTTCACGAAACTAAACCTTCAAGGTGAGACATCGGATTTTGTGATCAAGTAGGCCTAATGGGAAAACGTCAGACAAGATGTTATGCGTTTTGGTGAAATTCTGGGAATAATGGCCTGCAGTAGTTGGTTTATGAAGTGAAATATAAAAGTTTCATAAGGGCATGATCAATGGTCATGTTTTACAGCTGATAGGCGTACGGTGACTTGAGGTTGACTAGGTGGACTTGAACTTGAGAAGTATACTCTGCTTACTTATTGCTACAATGTTAAGTGATGGAGATGCCTTGCGCTCACAGAGAGGGGTGTATCACATGTACCAATTGGCTAGCAGTTTCTTAAGCTTTTTCAGTGATTGGTTTCCAGGAAGCAGATGATCGAAAACTAGATTATCACAAATTGTTGTAAAAGCAGGCATACACATTTCCTCCAGTTGTGCAAGTCTTTGAATGTGGAAAGAGTATGAGAACATGAGGCTCTTGATACAGCGCACTGCGTGTTTGCCAGACTTTTGTGATTTTTCTTTACGGTGGTTCATTTGGGCAACTACAGTCTGGTTATAACCAGCGAAAAGGTTAGATGTACAGTAATAGTGGTAATTATGGTAACCTAGAGGAAATGTAACTCGCTCTGAATAGTCTACTGCTCTACCTCAATCTGTATGCAGCCTGTTGCTGTATTAAGCATTTTAATTGCTTATGCTAAACATTTTGAATAAGACTAGTAATAGGCCCTAGACCTAATAGTAAATAGGCTGGTTATTGATCAAAGGATACATTTGTGAAATGGCCAACTAGGCTACTGTCTAATAGTACAACATGTCCTTATTATGGAAGGTCTTAATTATTATCCAGTTTATTTTGCCAATATTTCTAAGCTCTGTACATTTCCACTTATCCACTAAAGTTGACAAATAATATATATTACTAATTTGCTAAATTGTTTTATTTCATATGGGACTGCCACAAACTGACAGATATGAAGAGCTTGCTATATGTTTTCAGACAATAAAAAAAGGACTAGATTGTGCCAAGAGCCATGCCCATCTGTGTTGCTATGCATCTTGGTAATGTTAGTTCATTAGCTTTCCTGCACAAGACCACTTGGTTTGATGTGCGTATGCTTAAATCATAGTTCTGCACTGAGTTTATGCCAACATACATTGTTTTATAGCTTTACTCGGGTAATTAAATAATGGTAGCAGTGGAATGTATCCTTTTAAAGAACTCTCGCATCCATGCCCAAGTGGCTCGTGCCAATGATTATCCTGCACCCTAATCGTCACCTCTATGGGGGGGGGGGGGGGGGGGGGCTGAACCATATTTACATTGATGGCATACAGTGCTTTTTTCCTTTGGGATAATAGCCCACTATTGAACAACTAGTACCTTCTTGGAAGACCTGTGATCACTTGACATTACTGACTGTGCATTTATATGGCAACATTATGATTACACAGGAAATATGTACAGAGTTTAAGACTCAGTAGCCTGAGTGCTATCATGCCACCTCCTTGTTACTCATTCATTGTCATGTTTGGCTTGAACAATTAACAATGGATTTAGCAAGAGCACAAACAGATTTGGGACCAGGCTAAAAATGTTGGCCCTGTTCGAATATGCTCAAATACATTCTTCCTTCTTTCCTTCCAATCCTTACAAAAGTAGCTGATCTAACATGATTTTATAGGAATGATATGAAGACTATTTGAACTGGGCCAGTCTCTCATTGCTTTCATGTCAACAACAAGCGGTGTCACATAGTCTTGTCAGGTGTCTTTCATGACACACAGCAGAAATATAAATTAGAGGCTGGCAGATAGGCAAGACTTTGACACAGATGTTTGGAGCAACAGATAGTCCGACGGTCGTCGGACTGAGTCAGAACTGGCACACTCTGGCCAGGGGTGGTTCAGTGGTCTAAGCCGCTGCCTCTGGATAACATTTACTGTACGGTGTACTACCATTGTGAGCATGGGTTTTAATCTGACACAGTTCTCTAACACTTTTTCTCTCCTATCTACTTTGTATTTTTCTGTGTTTATTGGATAGAGAGCAAAGGGAGTGGGACTACCCCACTCCTTAAAGACTGGCACTGCCTGAAGACGAGTTCGTAAACACGTTATTTCTCGCATACACACTTAGCAGGTGTTATCGCAGGTGCAGCGACAATCTTATGTTCCTAGTTCCTATCAATCAATGCAGTAAATGTCAAATAAGCACACAATAACAATTTTATTAAAATCAAACATTTAGTACAGTAGTAGAGTTACTTGATGTGGATAAATAATAATGTCAAACTTATTAGTGACCAGTGTTAAATCCCTAAGGTGCAGGGTAGAGTACCCGGTGGTAGCCGGCGAGTGACAGTGACTAAGTGGCAGAGCACAGTCGTGGCCAAAAGTTTTGAGAATGACACAAATATTAATTTCCACAAAGTTTGCTGCTTCAGTGTCTTTAGATATTTTTGTCAGATGTTACTATGGAATACTGAAGTATAATTACAAGCAGTTCATAAGTGTCAAAGGCTTTTATTGACAATTACATGAAGTTGATGCAAAGAGTCAATATTTGCAGTGTTGACCCTTCTTTTTCAAGACCGCTGCAATCCGCCCTGGCATGCTGTCAATTAACTTCTGGGCCACATACTGACTGATGGCAGCCCATTCTTGCATAATCAATGCTTGGAGATTGATAGAATTTGGGTTTTTGTTTGTCCACCCGCCTCTTGAGGATTGACCACAAGTTCTCAATGGGATTAAGGTCTGGGGAGTTTCCTGGCCATGGACCCAAAATATCAATGTTTTGTTCACCGAGCCAATTAGTTATCACTTTTGCCTTATGGCAAGGTGCTCCATCATGCTGGAAAAGGCATTGTTCGTCACCAAACTGTTCCTGGATGGTTGGGAAAAGTTGCTCTCGGAGGATGTGTTGGTACCATTCTGTATTCATGGGTGTGTTCTTAGGCAAAATTGTGAGTGAGCCCACTCCCTTGGCTGAGAAGCAACCCCACACATGAATGGTCTCAGGATGCTTCCTGACACAGGACTGATGGTAGTGCTCACCTTGTCTTCTCCGGACAAGCTTTTTTCCGGATGCCCCAAACAATCGGAAAGGGGATTCATCAGAGAAAATGACTTTACCCCAGTCCTCAGCAGTCCAATCCCTGTACCTTTTGCAGAATATCAGTCTGTCCCTGATGTTTTTCCTGGAGAGAAGTGGCTTCTTTGCTGCCCTTCTTGACACCAGGCCATCCTCCAAAAGTCTTTGCCTCGCTGTGAGTGCAGATGCACTCACACCTGCCTGCTGCCATTCCTGAGCAAGCTCTGTACTGGTGGTGCCCCGATCCCGCAGCTGAATCAACTTTAGGAGACGGTCCTCGCGCTTGCTGGACTTTCTTGGGCACCCTGAAGCCTTCTTCACAACAATTCAACCGCTTTCCTTGAAGTTCTTGATGATCCGATAAATGGTTGATTTAGGTGCAATCTTACTGGCAGCAATATCCTTGCCTGTGAAGCCCTTTTTGTGCAAAGCAATGATAACGGCACATGTTTCCTTGAAGGTAACCATGGCTGACAGAGGAAGAACAATGATTCCAAGCACCACCCTCCTTTTGAAGCTTCCAGTCTGTTATTCAAACTCAAATCAGCATGACAGAGTGATCTCCAGCCTTGTCCTCATCAACACTCACACCTAGAGAATCACTGACATGATGTCAGATGGTCCTTTTGTGGCAGGGCTGAAATGCAGTGGAAATGTTTATTGGGGATTCAGTTCATTTGCATGGCAAGGAGGGACTTTGCAATTAATTGTAATTCATCTGATCACTCTTCATAACAATCTGGAGTATATACAAATTGCCATCATACAAACTGAGGCAGCAGACTTTGTGAAAATTAATATTTGTGTTATTCTCAACTTTTGGCCACGACTGTAGGGTACTGGGCAGAGGGCAGGGTACTGGGCGGAGGCCGTCTAGTGGTGGCTGTTTAACAGTCTGATGGCCTGGGGATAGAAGCTGTTTATCAGTCTCTTGGTCCCAGCTTTGATGCACCTGTACTGTCTCTGCCTTCTAGATGGTAGTGGAGTGAACAGGCTGTGACTCGGGTGGCTAAGGTCCTTAATAATCTTTTTGGCCTTCTTACCATATGGGTGACATATGACCTATAACACGACTATTCAAACCCATGGGCCTTGAGGGTCAGAGCACATGAATGACCTACTGTGAACATCTGCTGTGACACTTGACACCAATTGGAGCTCGCTGAGTGCTCACTGGCATGTTGGTTGGGTTTTCAAGTGCTCTTGTTACCAGCCACGTGCGGGCGACAGTGGCTATGAGCATGTCCCAAATGGTACCCTATTTTCTACATAGTGAACTACTTTAGACAAGAGCCATTTGGGCCCTCGTCAAAAGTAGTGCACTATATAGGAAATAGGGTGCCATTTTGGACACACTCTCGTTTTCAAGTAAAGTGAATGTCACAGTATACTGTACCGCGATATATGATAATGTCATCGTGCAACGGTCCTTCACCGGTAGAAGATCAAACGTGAATACCCCCGGCTCATTCGGCGAGTAGTGAATTAATAGTATGGTAACAGGTGTGATGGCTCCAAGATTTGAACTTAGACTGATGGTGAAGTTTGGTGCCAGCACATGGATACGCCATACCCTCTCTTCTCTCTTTCCCCTCCCTCTCTCCGTATCGCTCACTCTCTTGTCCACTTTCTTTCTCTCTCGTACAGTATCACTTTCAGTTATTAAAGCTCTAAGTATTCTTTTTACTACTGGATACACCTCTTCTCCAATGGGCAATGTTATATATCGACATCATCACTTTGTGCAACACTAAGCAATGTAGAAACAGGAACTTATCTTAATGCCCATCATTTTGAAAGTATTGTTTTTCCAAATTGCACCAATTAATAGCTAAATGGCACCCTGTAGTTACTCTTTTATAAAGCTTCTATTGTAGAGGGAATTTCCATGTTATAAAGAGGTCCCTTTATAGGTCCCTTCCTTTTTTCAATATTTACTAACGACATGCCACTGGCTTTGAGTAAAGCCAGTGTGTCTATGTATGCGGATGACTCAACATTATACACGCGAGCCGTGTGCTCAGCCTTTGAGCGAGCGAGAGAGGGAATATGATTTTGATAGCTGGCACTGGTCTGAATGACTCGACTGCCCCCGCATGGAGAGAAAGAGAACTGTGTGTTTTTTCCTTGAATGTATCGAAATGTGAATTTCCTTTTGCGCAGGAATGTTTTCCGTGATAATTAAGATCTGTACATGCCTGTGTCCATATTCACACAATGCTGGAGTAGCTAAGTCATCAAGGTGATGTGATGGTAACAGGCCCCTACTAGCACTTACCCTCATTCTCCCCGAACCAGGAAGAATAAATAGCGCCCATGATGCAATCGCCACTCCATAATAGTGAGCCATGGCAACCAGAAACAGGTCCAGGCAGAGGGTGGGAGATAGATAAGCATTGCTATGGAGACCCAGCGTCGCTGTCGGTCGAACAGAAGATAAGGATTGGATGATGGCCTGCAGAGTTGGGCAAAATAACTTACTGTTAGCAACCAAGACATTTTAAATAGGATTTGAATATGGTAAAAGGAAAGTCATTGAGTTGAAAATGCCTTGTTACTAAACAATGTGGGGATGATAACTCCATAGAAAAGATAATAGAAAACTCCATAGAAAATATATATTTTTTTAAGCTGACAATATCCAGTTCATAATAGCCTCTGAACTGACAGAAACTAAGGACTAATAATACAAAATAAATATATACCCTACCGGTCAAACATTTTTGAACACCTACTCATTCAAGGGTTGTTTTTATTTTTACTATTTTCTACATTGTAGAACGATAGTGAAGACATCAAAACTATGAAATAACATATACGGAATCATGTAGTAACCAAAAAAAAGTGTCAAATATATTTTAGATTTGAGATTCTTCAAATAGCCTCCCTTTGCCTTGATGACAACTTTGCACACTCTTGGCATTCTCTTAACCAGCTTTATGAGGTAGTCACCTGGAATGCATTTCAATTAACCGGTGTGCCTTCTTAAAAGTACATTTGTGGAATGTCTTTCCTTCTTAATGTGTTTGAGCCAATCAGTTGTGTTGTGACAAGGTAGGTGTGGTATACAGAGGATAGCCATAATTGACAAAAGACCAAGAAGAGCTCTTCTTATGGCAAAAAGAGCTCAAATAAGCAAAGAGAAACTTGAATGTTTCTTCAAGTGCAGTTGCAAAAACCATCAAGCGCTATCATGAAACTGGCTCTCATGAGGACCGCCACATGAAAGGAAGACCTAGAGTTACCTCTGCTGCAGAGGATAAGTTCAATAGAGTTACCAGCCTCAGCAATTGCAGCCCAAATAAATGCTTCAGAGTTCAAGTAACAGACACATCTCAATATCAACTGTTCAGAGGAGAGGAGACTGCATGAATCAGGCCTTCATGGTCAAATTGCTGCATAGAAACTACTACTAAAGGACACCAATAAGAAGAAGAGACTTGCTTGGGCCAAGAAACACATGCAATGGAAATTAGACTGGTGGAAATGTGTCCTTTGGTCTGGAGTCCAAATTGGAGATTTTTGGTTCCAACCGCCATGTCTTTGTGAGACACGGTGTGGGTTAATGGATGACCTCCGCATGTGTATTTCCCACCATAAAGCATGGAGGAGGCGGTGTTATGGTGTGGGGGTGCTTGGCTGGTTACACTGTTTGTGATTTATTTAGAATTCAAGGCACACTTAACCAGAATGGCTACGACAGCATTCTCCAGCGATACGCCATCCCATCTGGTTTGGGCTTAGTGGGACTATCATTTGTTTTTCAACAGGACAATGACCCAACACACCTCCAGGCTGTGCAAGGGCTATTTGACCAAGAAGGAGAGTGATGAAGTGTTGCATCAGATGACCTGGCCTCCACCATCCCCCGACCTCAACCAAATTGGGATGGTTTGGGATGAGTCGGACCGCAGAGTGAAGGAAAAGCAGCCAACACTAGGCCTTTAGGTTATGCCTACGCTCCATTGTCTGCCTCTTGAGTAAATCTGAGATGAAAAAACATCAGGCTATTCCATTAAAACAACTAGATCCTATGTGCACGTTGAAATCAAAATTCACTGTCCTTTTGTGAGGCGCAGCCGGGAACTAGTTCTGTAAGATGGCGAGTCGTGGGGTTGATAAACCAAGAGGATTCCCCATCATCGTTTAAATCTCCAGTTGGCGAACATTTTGGCCTCCCAGTAGATTACAACAGCGATGGAGAGTGTTCCCACTGCTCAACGAGAATAGCCTAAGCAGCTGCCAACACCTCAAACATGCTGACACATTTACGCCGACAACACCCCAGTATTTCTACAACTTGAGCAAGGCGGAAATGGTAAAAACAACAACTTCGGCTCCTGTCTGAATTTAAAAAGCCCTTCGCAGCTGATTCTGACTGGGCCAAATAAATTATTACAGTATGTGAACATACACTGAGTATACCAAACATTAGGAACTACTTCCTAATATTGAGTTCCCCCCCCCCCCTTTTGCCCTCAGAACAGCCTCAATTTGTAGGGGCATGGACTACACAAGGTGTCGAAAGCGTTCCACAGGGATGTTGGCCAATGCTTCCCACTGTTGTGTCAAGTTGGCTTGATATCCTTTAGGTGGTGAACCATTCTTGATACACACGGGAAACTGTTGAGTGTGAAAAACCTAGCAGCATTGCAGTTCTTGACACAAACAAGATCGCCTGCCACTCCTTTTTGCCACATCTTTAATTTAAGCCTCCTAGAGAGTGTGTCTCCTCAGGCCTTGAGGGAAGCAAAAGTCATTCCCCTACCTAAGAATAGTAAAGTCCACCTCACCAGCTCAAACAGCCGACCAATCAGCCTGTTACCCTTAGTAAACTTTTGGAAAAAATTGTGTTTTACCAGATACAATGCTATTTTACAGTAAACAGACATCAGACTTTCAGCACGCTTATAGGGAAGTACATTCAACAAGCACAGCACTTACACAAATGACTGATGATTGGCTGAGAGAAATTGACAAAAATATTGTGGGGGCTGTTTTTGATATTCAGTGCTGCTTTTGATCTTATTTGGGACAAATCATTCACTAAACCCTAAACCTCAACTAAATCTTGTAATGAATAAGGTGGAAATTGAGTACGTTGAGGTGACTAAACTGCTTGGAGTAACCCTGGATTGTAAACTGTCATGGTCAAAACATATTGATACAACAGTAGCTAAGATGGGGAGAAGTCTGTCCATAATAAAGCGCTGCTCTACCTTTTTAACAACACTATCAACAAGGCAGGTCCTAAAGGCCCTAGTTTTGTCACACCTGGACTACTGTTCAGTAGTCGGGTCAGCTGCCACAAAGAGAGACTAATGAAAATTACAATTGGCTCAGAGCTGGGCAGCACGGCTGGCCAGTAAATGTACACAGGGAGCTAACATTAATGACATGCAAGTCAATCTCTCATGACTCAAAGTGGAGGAGAGACTGACTTCATCACTACTTATTTTTGTAAAAAGTGTTGACAAGCTGAATGCACCAAGCTGTCTTTTTAAACTACTAGCAAACAGCTCAGACACCCATGCATACCCCACAAGACATGCCACCAGAGGTCTCTTCACAATCCCCAAGTCCAGAACAGACCACTGGTGGAAAGTACTTAAGTAAAAATACTTTAAAGTACTACTTAAGTAGTTTGTTGGGGTATCTATACTTTACTACTTATATTCTTGACAACTTTTACTTCACTACATTACTAAAGAAAATATTATACTTTTTACTCCTTACATTTTCCCTGACACCCGAAAGTACTAGTTACATTTTGAATGCTTAACAGGACAGGAAAATTGTCTAATTCACACACTTATCAAGAGAACATCCCTGGTCATCCCTAATGCCTCCGATTTGGCAGACTCACTAAACACAAACGCTTAGTTTGTAACTGATGTCCGAGTGTTGAAGTGTGCCCGTCTATCCGTAAATTTAAAAAACAAGAAAATCACTGCTTAATATAAGGAATTTTGGTTCTCATGGTTCTCACCCACTTCCATAGACTTACACAGTAATTATGACATCTTCCGGAAGAGGTCATCCAACCTATCAGAGATCTTGCAGCATGAGTTGACATGTTGTCCATCCAATCAAAGGATCAGAGGATGAAAAGCATAAGCTACAGCTATCTAGCACTGCAGTGTATAAAATGTGGTGAGTAGTTCAATCAAAGCGAGAGATAGATAATAGTTGAACAGTTTTGAACAAATTCATTTCTTTAAAAATGAAGGAGAAGCTAGCTAATACAGCTAGCTAGTTTAGTGTATTCAAACACCCGGCTAAAACAGAAAGGGATGGTATTTTAACTAGCTGGCTATGCCTATCCAACACTGTAGCTCTTCTAAGTCAAGGTAAGCTTTGTGTAATTAACTTTTTGCCACCGGGGCCCGCCGGTGTAACTGCTAAACTGCTCGCTGACAGTACACTGTACTGCATGATTGTAAATAAAGGAAAGGGGGATACCTAGTCAGTTGTACAACTGAATGCCTTCAACTGAAATGTGTCTTCCGCATTTAACCCAACCCCTCTGATTCAGAGAAGTAATAGGGGGCTGCCATAATCGACATCCACGTCTTCGGCGCCCGGGGAACAGTGCCTTGCTCAGGGGCAGAACAACAGATTGTAGCAGGTTTACTAATGCGTGAGTTTTAGTAGCTATGTTGACTACTTATGACATTAGCTAATATGATGTAGGCTGTGCGTAGCGGTTATATATGAAGGTTTGGCTTGGAAAGGTTTTTTCACCTGGTCACAGACAACTGATGTGTTGTGCACTGAAGTCCACAAGAAAAGGGGAAAGGTGAGAAGTGGAGAACCCATAGATGCAAGGAGGAATTCTAAAATGAGCAAAATGATCATGATGTTTGTATGTGGCTGCTATGAAAGTTAACTGTGTTTGCGTGTGATCAGGGGTGTATTTATTCTGCCGATTGTGTTGAAAAACCTGTGTTGTAAACTTTCATTAGGCTAGGTTGTAGCAACCTCATGATACATATAGGGAAAATGTGAGTACCATGTAGTAGCCTAAATCTAGAAGGCTACCCAATACATTTGACCCAAGTTTAACAATTTAAAGGCAATGCTACCAAATACTAATTGAGTGTATGTAAACTTCTGATCCACTGGAATGTGATGCTAGAAGCTGAAATAAATCATTCTCTTTACTATTATTCTGACAATTCCCATTCTTAAAATATAGTGGTGATCCTAACAGACCTAAGACAGGGAATTTTTACTGAGATTAAATGTCAGGAATTGTGAAACTGAGTTTAAATGTATTTGGCTAAGGCGTATGTGAACTTCCGACTTCAACTGTAGATAAGATTTACATACTGTATTGTACCGCGGACAAGCCACCGGGGGAGACTCGTCGAGGCAGACGGAGTCTTCATCGCGGCGGTGGCTCCATCTGCTGGACGTGCCAGGTCTCGACGGGTCCTCCGGCCAGGACTGTTTTGGGCTTGTGAGAAATCAAGGGGGCTGATTGATCACCCCCTGCATGGCCCACGAAGCAAGCAATTGCCAACCCCGTGTCTATGCATCCGGAATCAGGCTTCGAGGGGGCGCCGGAACCAACCTCACCTGGTGAACAACTCGATTTCAAGAGACACCTATGAGCTTGGAGGGTACTATGGTGTTGAATGCTGAGCTATAGTCAATGAACAGCATTCTTACATAGGTATTCCTCTTGTCCAGATGGGATATGGCAGTGTGCAGTGCGATGGCGATTGCATTGTCTGTGGATCTATTGGGACGATAAGCAAATTGAAGTGGGTCTAGGGTGTCAGGTAAGGTAGAGGTGATATGATCCTTGACTAATCTCTCAAAGCACTTCATGATGACAGAAGTGAATGCTATGGGAGATAGTCATTTAGATCGGTTACCTTTGCTTTCTTGGGTACAGGAACAATGGTGGACATCTTGAAGCATGTGGGGACAGCAGACTGGGTTAGGGAGAGATTGAATATGTCCGCAAACACTCCAGCCACTCCAACCTTGACTTTGTTGTCCTTTGGAAGTATACTTGGGGTCATTGTCCATTTGGAACACCCATTTGCGACCAAGCTTTAACTTCCTGACTGATGTTATGAGATGTTGCTTCAATATGTCCACAATTTTCTTCCCTCATGATGCAATCTATTTGTGAAGTGCACCAGTCCCTCCTGCAGCAAAGCACCCCCACAACATGATGCTGCCACCCCCGTGCTTCATGGTTGGGATGGTGTTCTTCGGCTTGGAAGCCTCCTCCTTCTTCCTCCAAACATAACGATGGTCATTATGGCCAAACAGCTCAATTTTTGTTTCATCAGACCAGAGGTCATTTCTCCAAAAAGTACAGTCTTTGTCCCCATGTGCAGTTGCAAACCGTAGTCTGGCTTTTTTATGGCGGTTTGGAGCAGTGGCTTCTTCCTTGCTTAGCGGCCTTTCACGTTATGTCGATATAGGACTCGTTTTACTATGGATATAGATACTTTTGTACCTGTTTTCTCAGCATCTTCACAAGGTCCTTTGCTGTTATTCTGGGATTGATTCGCACTTTTCTCACCAAAGTACGTTCCTTCCTGAGCGGTATGACAGCTGCGTGGTCCCATGGTGTTTATACTTGTGTACTATTGTTTGGACAGATGAACGTGGTACCTTCAAGTGTTTGGAAATTGCTCCCAAGGATGAACCAGACTTGTTGAGGTATACAATTTGTTTTCTGAGGTCTTGGCTGATTTCTTTAGATTTTCCCATGATGTAAAGCAAAGAGGCACTGAGTTTGAAGGTAGGCCTTGAAATAAATCCACAGGTACGCCTTGAATTGACTTAAATTATGTCAATTGGCCTATCAGAAGCTTCTAAAGCCATGACATAATTTTCTGGAATTTTCCAAGCTGTTTAATGGCACAGTCAACTTAGTATATGTCAACTTCTGACCCACTGGAATTGGGATACAGTGAATTATAAGCGAAATAATCTGTCTGTAAACAATTGTTGGAAAAATTACTTGTTTCATGCACAAAGTAGATGTCCTAACCGACTTGCCAAAACTATAGTTTGTTAACAAGAAATGTGTGGAGTGGTTGAATAACGAGTTTTAATGACTCCAACCTAAGTGTATGTAAATGTCAGACTTCAACTTTATATTTCCTTAGAAGCTGTGTAAATGAAATGTAAAGGCAATATTCACGCTTTAGCGGAGACTGCATTCATGGTAAAAGCTGCATATGTCAGCTCAAATCGGAAATTAACTTAAAATTGATGTTGCGGAATCTGTAATGCTTCAGCTTAGAATTTTTTTTGAAAAAAGTTAAATCTACACTTGAGTTATTTGACCATGTCAAGAAAAAGAAAACAACCTAAGAATAACAATAGGTTTCACAGCTTTGTGATCATCTAATAATAATATATTGGATTTATATAGTGTCTTTCTACGAACTGAGGTACTCAAACTGCTTTGAGGGGGAAACTCACCTTATCCACCACCATGATGATGCACGCAACCATTTTGTGCCAGAATTCTCACCACATATTAGCTAGCATGGTGTAGAGGCGTGGAGTGATGTACATTATACCAATGAAGAAATTGTTTTGAGAGTTGTATTAGCAGTTATTCGTATTAGCAGTAGAGAAAAGTAGGTACCAGAGCACCGTGCTGTTTCTTGCTCTGAGAGGAAGTACTGAAGGAAAGCTGAGGGGATCAGACTGACCCTCTCTCTTCCTCTTTATGTCTCTCAGATGACCACAAAGGAGAAGCTGATCACCCATGTCTTGGCTGGTGAGCCCGTTGGCTCCCGAAACAAGGTGACAGTGGTTGGCGTCGGCATGGTTGGCATGGCCTCCGCAGTCAGCGTCCTGCTCAAGGTAAGACCGATGGAGGGATGGATGGAGGGGGTAAGGTGTGATCAGGGTTGGGTATGTTACTTTCTAAATGTAATCCGTTACAGTTACTAGTGTCCCAAATTTTGATCAGTAACGTACCTTTTGGATTACACAAATTCAGTAACGAAATCGGATTACTTTTAGATTACTTTCCCTTACGAGGCATTAGAAGAATACAAAAATGAATATTACCAATTGAACGACATATATTGCAGGATAAATCAGTGTTAGAGTTAACATAGCTGGCCATAAATGGATGTTACATATTAATTTATGGGTTGGTTATGGAGCCTTATTTTAACCCATTGCTTTCTACTACAGATAATAATATGATTAGGCTATATTTTTACATCTAAAAAAATCTGAAATATACATTTTCCATAAGCCAACAATTAAGAACTAAGATCTGACTTCCATAGAGTGAAGTTCTGTCAGCTAAGGACTTATTAGCCTACTCTGTTAATTTTTTTTGTCATGCAGGACTGATTGGGCTCATTGCTTAAAGTTGAAAAATAAATGCTGCTCTCATGGAATGGCATGCTTTAAGAACTACCGATTTGCACATAAAAATGTATTGATGTCATATGCTGCATTTGCTACAGGCCTATTGTTTACATTTTTGTTGGTGACACTTTGATATCTCGATAATTTGCCGTTGTTTAAGTCTTTCAAAGGTGTTTGAGCATGTTACGTTAGGTCTATGGACATATTTTCCAAAATTAGATTGAGCAATTAAAGCTCCACTCGTGGTCTTCTTAAAGTAAACTCGTTTTTGACAGTATGGAGCACAATATCACAGAAGTTTAGAAGGGAGGAACTCCCTCAAGCTTTAATACCATAGGCTAGGATCCGCACTATGCAGCTATTGCCAGAGCGCATTTTTCACTGGCTGTCCATGGGTTGCAAAAACAATGATTGACAGGCAGCTTAAACTTATTCAATACAACCATTATTGGGTTAAAATACAAAATATACAATTGTGTACAGTCATCCACAACAACCACAATACTCAAGGCATACATTTCTAAACGAGAGAGCAGCAGTGTGATTCACATCAATGTGCTACGTAGATATCAGTAATAACTGAATTGGGGATGGGAGAGATTTTTTGTTGTTATTCAGCCAGCAAGTCACTGAGACCACGGTGTCTTTTGCAGATGAGCCCTGCATGAACACATCAATAAACAACAATTACTCTATAAATATCTATAGAATTAAATTACACAAAATATGAAAACAAAATAAAATCATATAAAACAAACAAACACATTCTTCAGTAAAAAGGCCCTCTAACATCTGCCTGGATTACCCAAGTGGCACCAACTCCACCAACTTTAAAAAGGTCAGACACACCCTTGGGGACTGTTAAACGTTTGCATGCCGACAGTACTTACGCACCTCTGGACAGAGTGTCAGCAGTCAATCTCTTTTGTTTTCTCACAGCAAAGACCTTGGAAGTCGTCAGCCACTCAGACTTGCTAAAATACTTCAAACCAGAATGTGGCAGCATTGTTTGGCAATGCATTTTGGTTCATATTGCTCGTGGTCTAGATTCAAAGCTATCTGCGCTGTTGTTGCTATTTTGTAGAAAACCCTTGTTGATACTAGCCAGATGGCCACAGCTAGATAACTTGAACAAGAAAAGGAGAGCCGCACACACTAGGAGCTCTGATGCAATAATTTAATAACCTAATAACCAACGTTTTCGACAGACAAGCTGTCTTCATCAGGGTATAACGACAAACCCTGCAGGTCCCTAGTTTATATCGTTTCAAAGGACACACAAGTGTCTGTAATCATGACCGGGTGTGGCTTGAGATCATTGGTTAATTTACAGATATAAATAGAACATGTAAAAAACATGAATGGATAGCATACGATCACAGATACAATTTGGCTACATAGGCCTACAAACATTTACAATGAATAGCAAAATCACAATAATCACAAGAATGGCTTCAGATCAAAGTCTACGTTGAGACCGAAGGGAGCAAGGGTCTTTAAATGAAAGATCCAGGCAGCCTCTCGTTTTAACCATAAATTGTCACGGTCACCCCCGAGAAAGGGTGACGTGTTCGATGCCGATATAACGTAGGGACGAAATAGAGTGGTTCGCTTCCAAAAAGTAGGCCGCAACTGGATACGTCGAGTTTTTGCACCTAATGGTGCTACGATGCTCCGAGATTCTTACTTTTAATTTGGGCTTCATTTTACCCACATCGTTTTTGCCACAAGGACAGGTTATACGGATCTTTCATGACATGGGGGGGTTAGCATACAGCATTGCACTTCATGTCTGAAATGTACAGTATATTCTATTTTATTAAATGTAGTGGTAAAATGTAGTGGATTTATAGAGCTAGTTTCCCCAGACACAGATTAAGCCTTGTCCGGGACTAACAAGCAGTTTCTATGGTGAAATTGCTTTTAGGCTAAGATTTAGCCTTCATCTCGTGTCCGGGAAACCGGCCTCTTAATCATATCCATATCCTTTTCTATATGGATTATATTCCTGAACCCTAACAAGCCTTGTGTTGACCCAGGACCTGTGCGATGAGCTGTGCCTGATTGACGTGATGGAGGAAAAGCTGAAGGGTGAGGTCATGGACCTGCAGCATGGCAGCCTCTTCTGCAAGACCCACAAGATCGTGGGTAATAAGGGTGAGTGAGGAGTCATACACTTATGCACACGCACACACACGCACAAACGAGTTGTGTGCACTCACAAAGACACAAACAAACACACATATGCACAAACAAGTTGTGTACACACACTGATTTGTTGTGTGGGTGCTCGGAACCCTAGGTTGTATTTGTGTGTGTTTAATGTGCATCTTTACCTTGAGTTGCCCACTGTTATATAATCGAACCCTGGTTACATTGTGTGTGTGTGTGTCCTCCCCCACTCCAGACTACAGTACAACCGCCCACTCCAAGGTGGTGGTGGTCACCGCCGGTGCTCGTCAGCAGGAGGGCGAGAGTCGTCTGAACCTGGTGAAGCGCAACGTTGACATCTTCAAGTTCATCATCCCCCAGATCGTCAAGTACAGCCCCAATGCTATCCTGCTGGTCGTCTCCAACCCCGGTACAAGAGGGCAGGAGGGAGGGATGGAGGGAGTCATTTGGTTAAACATGATCCAGTGACTTGATCATTACTCTAGCATTGTGCGAAGTCATTGACAGGTTTGAATAAGATGTTAGTGCTGGCCTGCTCACTCCGTAGCTCTCCAGGGCCAGGTTACATTATCAGGAACAACTGCATGGTCTTTTTCCTGACAACTACGGTCCATACTCCAATCAGCAAAGTCAACGCTGGCTATATAGTGAACATTTATACATATGAAAATGGAATTTAAGGGGTATGGTTATGGTTAGGGTTTGTTTTCTTAACTCAAATTGTGATAACATTTGTAACCCCCCCTTCTCCTTTCTCTCCTCTGCCTATCCCAGTTGACATCCTGACCTACGTGGCCTGGAAGCTGAGCGGTTTCCCCCGTCACCGCGTCATCGGTTCCGGCACCAACCTGGACTCCGGTCGTTTCCGCCACCTTATGGGCGAGAAGCTGCACCTTCACCCCTCCAGTTGCCACGGCTGGATCATTGGAGAGCACGGAGACTCCAGTGGTATGTTGGCTATGGCTTCAAATCCACTCCGGAACTGTCTCTCTGTCCATACCATATTGTGGAAAACCTTCATGGACATTGGTCTATGACTGAAAGGTAACTGACTGGATACCTGTCTCTTCTCTTACTCCCAGTGCCCGTATGGAGTGGCGTGAACGTTGCTGGTGTTTCCCTGAAGGGCCTAAACCCACACATGGGCACAGACGCAGACAAGGAGGACTGGAAGCATCTCCACAAGATGGTGGTTGATGGGTGAGTCTTATAAACACACATCGCTATCTGTTCCAACTACACTACCAAACGTATGTGGACACCTGCTCGTCAAACATTTCAATCCAAAATCATGGGCATTAATATGAAGTTGGTGCCCCGTTTGCTGCTATGACAGCTTCCACTCTTCTGGGAAGGCTTTCCACAAGATGTTGAAACATTGCTGCGGGGACTTGCTTCCTTTCAGCCACAAGAGCATTAGTGAGGTCTGGCAGCAGATGTTGGATGATTAGCCCAGGGTTGCAGTCTAAGTCAGGGCTCTGTGCCGCCCAGTAAAGTCCCTCCACACCGATCTCGACAAACCATTTCTGTACGGACCTTGCTTTGTGCACGGGGGCATTGTCATGGTGAAACAGGAAAAGGCCTTCCTCAAACTGTTGCCAGAAAGTTGGAAGCACAGAATCCTCTAGAATGTCATCGTATGCTGTAGCGTTAAGATTTCCCTTCACTGGAACTAAGGGGCCTAGCCAGAGCCATGAAAAACATCTCCAGACCATTATTCATCCTCCACCAAACTGTAGTTGGCACTATGCATTGGGGCAGGTAGCATTCTCCTGGCATCCGCCAAACCCGTCGGACTGCTAGATGGTGAAGGGTGATTCATCCCTCCAGAGAATGTGATTCCACTGCTCCAGAGTCCAATGGTGGCGAGCTTTACACCACTCCAGCCGACGCTTGGCATTGCGCGCATGGTGATCTTGAGCAGCCACACACAAGCCTGGCCATGGATAGCCATTTCATGAAGCTCCCGACGAACAGTGCTTGTGTTGACGTTGCTTCCAGAGGCAGTTTGGAACTGGGTAGTCAGTGTTGCAACCGAGGACACACAATTTCTACACGCTACGTGCTTCAGCACTCATCGGTCCCATTCTGTGAGCTTGTGTGGCCTACCACTTCGCGGCTGAGCCGTTGTTGCTCCTAGATGTTTTCACTTCACAATAACAGCACTTACAGTTGACCAGGGCAGAATCCCCTATGGCGATTGCATGGCTGGCTGTGTGCTCGATTTTTGTCATCAACAGGTGTGGCTGAAATAGCCAAATCCACTAACTTGAAGGGGTGTCCACATACTTGTGCATATATAGTGTACATCTGTCGAGGGTCGTTTTAAAAAGGAAAATTACCATTTCTTATTGGACAAGTTCCGATAGATACCCCCCCTTCCACACCAAAAAATAGATTCTTAGTCCAGGATTAGGCCTAATTGGAAACTGGTCCTTAGAGTTTGACTCCAAATGAATCAATAAATAACACAATAATAGAAGTAGAGAATAAATTACTTCACTCCCAATCAAATCCAATAGAGCTTGGAGGAATGAGGATGGAATTTGACCCTAGGCTAAGAGCCAGAAACATGCTGGAAGTAGCACAGTAAGTACTGACTACGCCATTGTGTTACGTGTTTACTGCACCTGGCATCTAGGTCTAAAACAGTTAAGTTGTTGATATGCAACGCTGCAGACTGTAAAGGTATAACTATTAATTACAAGTTAATATAAGTGATTCACAACCCACTTTATAACTAGTTTCAAGGGCATTTGTCACTGCTGTTTTCTAAATGTATTTTCCTGTAGTAGTTCTTAGCATTCACAATAGGAAAAACTATGCACTTTTCCTACGAAATTACAGTTTAAATGTGTTACAAACTCCTCTCCTCGTGTCTCTCTCTGTCATATAGTGCCTATGAGGTCATCAAGCTGAAGGGTTACACCTCCTGGGCTATCGGCATGTCTGTCGCTGACCTGGTTGAGAGCATCCTGAAGAACCTCCACAAAGTTCACCCCGTGTCCACCCTGGTCAAGGTAAGAAGTCCATCTGCCATGCTCTACATGTGCCTTGATGCCAAACATTTACATTTTTCATTTTATATGAAAAAAAAATATATATTATCCAGGGTGACTTACAGGGAGTGCACTAATTTAGATACTACCATACTACTCGTAGCTAAGAGTGTGCTGAATCCATTACACTCCTGGTGGTTCCAATCAGGGGAAGAATACAGTAGAGCAGATGGTATAATGTATTAACAAACGGGCCAAAAACCTTTAGGTCTAAGAGGGTTGAAAGAAGATAGACGGATCTTTGGTTGTTGTAGCATAGCGGTAGGCGAACTCAACTTGACTGAAAAAGACAGTCAGCGCTCACAAATAAAGTATTTCTATGAATGTTTTTCAAGAAAACTATTTGCTACACTGTATACCTAATGTGTGTTATGACTGAAGATGTAAGGATTAAGTTGGCTCTTTATACATAAATACAGACATATCTGATAGCTTTATTTGGACCAACCATAGTCAAACAGATCAAGGCCACAGATGTATGGACTTGAGACACACACACTAATATTACACCCACCGCCACTCCACTTGTGATCCATCCCTAATCAGACTCTCTCTTCTTCCCTCCCTCTCAGGGGATGCACGGTGTGAAAGACGAGGTGTTCCTCAGTGTGCCATGCGTGCTGGGCAACAGTGGTCTGACCGACGTCATCCACATGACCCTGAAGCCCGAGGAAGAGAAGCAGCTGATCAACAGCGCCGAGACCCTGTGGGGCGTGCAGAAAGAGCTCACATTGTAAAGCGGAGTGTTCATTTTATAAGCAATGAGACAAAATACTCAAATCACCTATTTTTCCCCAGACTAAAACTAATGATAACAAGATGCCCTGAAAAACTATGACAAACACAAATTACTTTTCATTTTAGTCTACGAAAATGTGACAAGACTTCCACGTGAGGCTATAATGGACAATCATGGTCGACTGATAACGAAAAGTAACGAAGGACGAAATACAAAAAAAATAACCCTTGTAAAGAGCCACCTGTGCCATCTGGATATACTTACGATACACTCCACCAACCAAATAAAACTACCAGGATGATGAAACAACCAATCTGTTTTCTCTCTCCGTGTGTGTGCGTGCTATGCCTGTATGGTAGTTGCGTTTACATGTTAGAATTGCAGCTGTTTGAGGCAGGGTTTTACACATTCACAGATTAGGCATCTCATTCAATGAGGTGAAATGGAGGTCCCTGGTCTTTCCTCTCAACCGAGGTCAGTGGGTGGGATATCAATGCTAGGGTCCACATTATTACATAGCAGAACTAAACTGTAGAACTAAAACATGACAGTGTCTTTGCATACAACAACCATAGGCTGCTCTGGGTTATTAAGTTAGATAGGAACCGTATAAAAAGTTAGACCAATATTTGACTTAATGGTCAGCCTTACCAGGCAAATGATTTGGGGGGGGCTCAGCATGACAGTGTGAAAAGGGTACACGTGTTTTAGATCCTTCGAAGTGAACCCCAACATGAGTAATTTTTTGGCAAACCAGACTATTTTTATTGTGCTAATTTACATAAAATTCGACAGATAAAAGAACAGATGGTCTATTGTTGAAAATGAAAGTAATCTGAAAACTACAGCATATCATACAATTCAAAGTGCATTTAGTCAAAGTTAATTTAAAAAGAGACCTGTCTACATACTTGATAAGTACATTTCTGATTAGTAAAAAAAAAAAATTCTATCACTTGTTTCTAATTCACAACCTTTATATAAATCGAAAGGGTAAAGACATTGATCTCTTAGAACAGCTGAAAACTTGAAATAAAACAGAAAATAAACAACTAAGCGAAGCAAGAGAAAAACAGTTACATTTTCCTTTCGACGCCTTTGAATAGAAACACGCAGTAGAGTGACACATTCAAACATGAACATACAGACACTGTACAGGGGCTTAGGGGAGTCTTGAGAAACAATGCACATGATCGAGTGACCGTCATGGTTCTGCTCATTAGGCACCAAACAGAAGAACGGACTAGAATTTTCCTTATCCGTTGCGAAAACTTTGAAAACGTCGTCTATTGAGTGTCATAATAAGCACGACACAGCTCAAGGAAGACTGAAGGATCACCCTGAACAGCTAACGTGGAAAGCCGTTTCTCAATTGTTCCAGATGCCAATGGGAGCAATATTGACAGAATAGTCGAGATAAAAAAAGTAGGGTGACAGGGAGCACAAGCCAGGGTCACCTGCTCACCACATTCAGCATTGATGCAGTTGGATATGGAACAAATGGCTGCCATTATTCATTTTAATACAACAAAAATGTAATTCAAGTTGTACCTCTAAAAGGTTTCCAAACCGTTTTGTGCCAACATGAACCCGACCCTGCTTTGAGAAAGTATGCTCCGACTAGATGAACCCTTGTCATTTCCTAAAAGTTTGAGTCTAGGGATGTAACGATTCAGAGACGCATCGGTCCTTGGTTCAAATGTTTAAGATACTTGTGCATCGGTCTGCAGGATCCCAAAGCAATCCAAATTAAGCATGCATCATACATTGGTCAGAAAATCAATTTAAGCAGGAATCGGTCAGAAAACCGATTCAAATCGCAAGTTAACTCATATTTTTTTGTTACTCAAATACCTCTTATCTGTTGTGACAATTGATGCTGCCTCTCCTTCCGTTCAGTAGCCTATCAAACTTTTATGCATGTAACTGTGTATGTGCTGTCATATAACTGTGGCATAGTGCGAGAGACAACTGATCACGCCAACAAAAGGCAGGCGTGTCCCTGTTCTACATCTGTGCACACCTTCAGCACTCAGATGCTTGCACAATGGCTTTCCAATGTCAAATCATTGGCTTTATTAGTTGAGTGACAACCAATGTAATTTGCTGGGTCATTGTTACAAGAACATTGTGCTTTACCGGAGTTGTGTAGCCTACCGGAGTGGACAACTCACATCCAACTCATTCAGATTCTATTTCGAATGTTCAGGTTTTGGTAATTTTGCTTTCAACAGTCAGTGTATTTGGTCATTTTTAAATGAACACGGTAACTTCATAATGGACAGCAATCATTTTTGCGATCAACGGTCCAAACCATTTGCTTTTGAGACTAAATGCCATGTTAATTTCTAAAGACACATATTTATATAGTACTAGCGCAAACATTTTCTTCAAAAATGACAAGTTAATCAGTGGGTGATGGTGATTTCTGATAAAGTGGAGGGGGGGGACAAAAAGCAGAAATTGCCTTCCACACCTAATCTGATAGTGGGGTAGTAGATGCTCAGTCTTCCCTATTGCTCAGCTCAGGTGCCTACACACACGTCGACTGACACACAAACAGCCACTCAGCTTAGAGAAGTCATCCCAACAGCAGCAGATATATCTTTAAAATGGAAAATTAAATGTGTTCATGCAACAACAACAAAAAAATTAAACAAAAAGGCATCATTCCTGCATCGTATCAGAGCCCATGTATCTAGAATCTTTCATGAGAGATGCACATCCCTAGTTGAGACGTATATTTATATCAGAGTGTAAGCTTTCCTTTACAGCGGGACAAGTAGCACAAACTCACACCAGCAACTGTCACACAATGTCAGAACACATACTCTCGAACCTCACGTTTGATACCACTCCAACTTTACAGTACAAAAAAATTCAAATAAATGCAAGAATTAATGTTGGCAGACATTTGCTCCATATCAAACTGAATATTTTCCACGATGGTTATCCAACTAGATGCATGTTTAGGAGATGTTCGAAACAAAACAAATATGTTAGCTCTTTTCATACAATTTTAGGGCACGTCTTTTAGAGAGAAGAGGACAGATCGAGAGAGACAAAAAGACAAATATAAAGAGGAGGAGCTGTACAGAGGGAGAGACTGGGAGAAAGGGAGTGTGTATGGGTGTGGGTGTCCGCAGGGTCAGTAGAGGTCACTAAGACCGGCGGTCTTGCGGGCTTTCTGCATGAGGGCTCGCAGCTGGAACTGCTTTCGGGAGAGCAGACGCACATGCTGTAACAGGAGAGACAGATAGGAAGACAGCGCGTTAGAGAAGACATACGAGGGCACAATGTCTAGTGGCTCCCCATGATCTTTATGAAAAGGTGTGCGTGTAGTGTGTGGTTTATGTGACTGAGTGCGTATATGGTTCACCTGTGAGTGTTTGTATGCGTGTGTCCGTGCATGTCTGCATGCGTGTTTCCCAACCCTCACCTTGAGGAACACCTCCAGGTCTATGACCCCGCGGCGCAGCGCCTCTCCCAGGTAGAAGATGGTGTCCTCAATGGCATTCTCCTCAGCGTACAGGTTGAGGATCTGCTTGTAGAGTGGTGCCGTGGGCACGATTACATCATCGATGTCGTTGTTCTCCGACTGGTTCTCCATCTTCTCCAGCGCCTCGCTCAGCTCCTCGTCCTTACGCTTCAGTAGGTCAATGTTCCTGTCCACCTCCGCCTTCAAAAAAACATATCAGAGGAATAAACACATGAACAGTACACCCCCCCCCCCCCCCCCCCAATGTTCCATTCCACCAAAGAATGAATTAAGCTCTGAAGACAGGTAATACTTGAGAGAACTTGGGGACTCACAGGTTATACTTGATAGAACTGGGGTGAAGAGAGGGGAGAGGCAGAATAATGAAATTAGAATGATTCCATTTCTATGGGCAGAATATTAGTTAGAAAGAGAGAATGAGCAAAGAGGGAATGAAAAAGAGAGCGAAAGAGAATGAGAGAGAGGAATAGAAAAGGACCTAGAGTCAAAGAGGAAAGACAGACAGCATAGAAGAGAAATGTGTTGAATATATCCCCATATCCCCCCTCACCACTTCCTGGTCTAGCCGTGAGACCATCTCCTCCAGTTTCTGGTGTCCTTTCTTCAGGTCCTCCTCGGTCCTCTTGAGCGCGTCCAACTCGGCCTGCGCCCGGTCCATCTCCTCCTTCATCCTCCAACGAAGCTTGTCGCTCACCGCCGAGATCAGCGACGCACGGATGGTGTCCTCGCCAATGGTACCATCCCTACTGGGGCCTGGAGGAGAATTATTAGATTTTAGATTTTTTTTTAACAGCCTGTATTGGCACAATTAAACTTATTTACATAGCAAGTTCAAATGCAAATAAAAGGAGAAGGATGGACAGGACAGGGAGGACAGAAGAGTAAACTAGCAAGACTCTACACTAGGAAATCTGTTCCACACACTATATTTGATAATTTATGCAAAAAGACATTTGCTTTTACACAACATTTACAATCCTTGCATCACAGTGTCCTTGTTTGTGATCTTATATGACCCTTAGGATTTCAGACATAAACAATGGCGGAGGAAATTGGGATGCATTATCTTCGGGATGTTCTCAGATGTATATGGAATGACACCAGCAACATGTTAGATGGCGTTAACGTGACAGAAAGTTATAAAAACATGTTTCAATGCTAATGAGTTCATGTTATTGTGTTGCTACTACCCTAAAAAAAGCTGAAAGACAGTGCCCAAGCTACAGACAAAAGCTTTTTCTTAAGTTTCACTTTCGCTTTCGCCTGGGAAAAGGGCCCACACGCTCTGATGGCTATCTCCAACTCAACATGATGAATCAGAAAAGAGCCACCGCTCACGATCACCCGGTAGGTTGTCCATTGAACTCCAAGAGGCATGGAGAGACAGCATTTAGTTATTATGCCCCCAGCCACTGGAAAAGCCTGCCAGAGAACCTGCGGGGGGCCGAAACTGAGGACATATTTAAAAGAGATCTTAAAACACATCTTTTTAGCTTCGCTTTTCCTTAGGGTGCTTTTAATTCATTCAGTTGTCATTCTTGTTTTATGTATCTTAAGTTTGTTGTGTAGTAAATATTTCAGCTTTTATTTTCATAGTTTTTTTCCCTGTAAAACACATTGCGTTGCATTCCATGTCTGAAATGTGCTGTATAAATAAAGCTTGATTTGATACAGGTGATGGTCAGCCATTAAAGTGTATGGAGGTTATTTTCCTCATAAAACAAACCACAGTGTCAAAGTATTCCACCTAGCAGTCTTATACTCACTATATAACATAATATGAAAACTGACTGTAGTTGTGGAATTTTCCATGGTATTTTCTTTCGTGGAAACAAACTGTTTGCCGTGTTCCGACCTTTCGTCTAGTACTTGAGGAAGTATTAGAAATCTGCTGAAAAGAGAGATGCCTAGATACCATTGCTCTGTACAATATCAGAACTAGCAGGCTGGAGTCAGCAATTTGAATGTTATGATTAATCTCATAGTGAACCTCAAAATTGATTGGGGTGAACTGATTCGGTTGTCAGTTCCAGGGTTGCCATGTTGGCGGTTTCCCATCAAATTGGGCTACTTTGAAAACTGTTGCGGGTGAAAATGACGGTTCCAGATATTTGGGCTACTTCTAAATTTCACCACGGCCGCCAAGGTAGATTAATTTCACTGTTACCTGCTGCTGCTAACTATCAAGCAGTGAGGCAGGCTGTTGCGGAGCCAGTGAGTGGTGGGGAGGGAGGGCCAGAAGGATGTGCGTTTGTGTGTTGAGAGAGCGCTGTAGGCAGCTGAGTGAGTGGACAGCAGCACCAGCATGCACAAACTTCATGACAAGTGATGTGATATCAATGAACTAATAGCACTAGCTAGCTACATCTTTCTCCCTCGTGATAACTCCTCTTGTTGCGAAACATTCAACTAAAAAAAAAGCATTTTGCGTGTCTAGGAAATGTGTGTGAATATAATTTTTTTCCATTTCTTTCCCCATTTTGGGGGGGGGTCTAGTTTTCAGGCCTTGTGGCCAGGTTGAGTGGTCATTGGGCTGTACATTTTTGCTAGACTTGGCAAAACTGGTCAGTTCAGTCAGTCATCCTACTGAGCCCTCCCCAGCTAGCTAGATCATGCTTGTGGCTAGAAACTTCAGTGAGAATTTTAAACTCGTCTGCCAAAGTTCCGTTTTTATCAGAGTAATTGTGAGTGCTCTGCAAGTGGGAGCGAAGGACACCAAGCCGGCAACACAACATGCAGCGCAAACTCTCCCCATTGAGCAGTAGACTATATCCCGGTGATATGCCCGGTGGCAGCAGTGGGAAGCACCTCGATACAACACTGTTGCACTGGTAATACACACCGGCTTATCTACCCTCCGACGTAGCGTTCCTTATAATATTGCTTAAAATTGGGCATATCTCCACCTTCCTCTGTGTACACAGGCCATAAGGTCTCTGGCACAGCCCACACTCCGCAAACTAAACACAAACAGCCAGGGGCAGCTTTGCTAATCGCTATGGAGCACAGCACAGCTAGCAAGGAGAAGGCAGAGGACCATCCACTCCCCTCCTCTGCAACGGAATTGAATGATCAAGGATGAATACAGAGTTGAACAGTAGTACTGGTGCTTTACCGGCAAAGCTAGAGGCTTGCTAACCTACTCCCTGGACCAATAAAGCTAGCTCGCCAGCAAGGTAGCAACAGGTAACTATTTGCAACTGTTGATGTCTTTTCAAGCATAAGAGTAACTAACTACGCAAGCTAGCTACCATTCAGCAGTTTTTCCAACAACCTCATGATGTGAAGAGTAAAGGTTAGGTAGTTAGTAGCTACTGTGCTAGCTAACTTAGCAACAGCTGGAACAACTTAGCTGTAATATTTACAACTATCCCCACTAGATGACCAACATAACAGTTGGCCCTTTTGTAGGGAGCCAAGGAAAGCAACCATTGCCTCTATCAGTGATGAACACTAGCTAGAAAGTGGACCATTACCTTTAAAGCAATATAGCTAACTACAAATATAACTTCTTCCACATTGTTTTGATGAACCGGCTAGAGTAAGGCTGTCATTTGGTCAAATCATGAATCACACACTGAACCAAACGCATTGCCTATCAAACACCTGACAATGTATACATATCATGCAATTCTATTGTATGTTCCTTATTATTTACTGAGCATAATACAAATGTCATCCAGATATTACACTGTTGATGTGTAGAGGGCAAAATGACTATTTAGCATGTATTCTCCTAACAATAACACCAGTGCTCCTTTAACAGAATGTGTGTACTGTAATATAGGTTATAGCCAAGAGGAGGAGGATGCGGTGGTTTGTTAGAGCACAGACATAGTTCTAATTTCAGTGGTGCTCATGGGGATCCCCATAACAATTTAAATGCCAATGTGGCCCCCCTCAAACATATTGTAACATCGGGAACCCTCAGTAGTCAATGTGGGATAGGACCGGAGCGCAGAAGTAGACTATAATGAACATTTGGGCATTCTTTACAATGTAATCATTTGCTTTCGATTAAATTGTTTGCTCAGCTTGAAATTGAAATTGTAGTTGGTTATGTAAACATTAACAGAACAGGCATTAAATGAACAAGACATGAAACTATCTTTTTACTACTTTATGCTGCCGCGCATAATGTCTCCAGAAATGATGAGGGCCTTCCTTGTAAATAAGAATTTGTTCTTAAATGACTTGTCTAGCTAAATAAACAGTAAAAAAATATATATAATAATTAAATAAAAACAATATCCCAGCTGTGATGAAATTTCACCAATCAATCAGGAACCAATATACATAGTCAGTTAGGAAAGCTAAGGCTAGCATTTTCAAACAGAAATTTCCATCCTGTAGCACTAAATCCAAAAAGTTTTGGGACACCGTAAAGTCCATGGAGAATAAGAGCACCTCCTCCCAGCTGCCCACTGCACTGAGGCTAAGAAACACAGTCACCACTGATAAATCTACGATAATCAAGATTTTCAAGAAGCATTTTTCTACGGCTGGCCACGCTTTCCACCTGGCTACCTATACCAACAGCTCTGCACGATCCGCAGCAACTTGCCCAAGCCCCCCCGCTTCTCCTTCACCCAAATCCAGATAGCTGATGTTCTGAAAGAGCTGCAAAATCTGGGCTAGACAATCTGGACCCTCTCTTTCTAAAATGATCCGCCGCCATTGTTGCAACCCCTATTACCAGCCGGTCAAACCTCTCGTATCGTCTGAGATCCCTAAAGATCGGACAGCTGCTGCTCAAGGTCCAAAACAATATCATAACTGCCATTGATAAAAGACAGTACTGTGCAGCCGTCTTCATTGACCTGGCCAAGACTTTCGACTGTCAATCACCGCATTCTTATGGGCAGACTCAACAGCCTTGGTTTCTCAAATGATTGCCTCGCTGGTTCCCCAACTACTTCCCAGACAGAGTTCAGTGTGTCAAATCTGAGGGCCTGTTGTCTGGACCTCTGGCAGTCTCTATGGGGGTGCCACAGGGTTCAATTCACGGGCCGACTCTTCTCTGTACATATCAATAATGTCACTCTTGCTGCTGGTGATTCTCTGATCCACCTCTACGCAGACGACACCATTCTGTATACATCGGGCCCTTCTTTGGACACTTCACAAACCTCCAAACGAGCTTCAATGCCATACAACACTCCAACTGCTCTTAAAATGTTAGTAAAACTAAATGCATGTTCTTCAAATGAATGCTGCCCGCACCCGCCCGCCTAGCAACACTACTCTGGACGGTTCGGAATATGTGGACAACTATAAATACCTAGGTGTCTGGTTAGACTGTAAACTCTCCTTCCAGACTCACATTAAGCATCTACAATCCACAATTAAATCTAGAATCGGCTTTGTTTTTTTGCAACAAAACCTCCACTCATGCTGCCAAACATACCCTCCCGCCTGACTAGCATCACTACTCTAGATGGTTCTGACTTAGAATATGTGGACAACTACAAATACCTAGGTGTCTGGTTTGACTGTAAACTCTCCTTCCAGACTCACATTAAGCATCTCCAATCCAAAATTGGAGAATCGGCTTCCTATTTCGCAACAAAGCCTACATCACTCATGTGGCCTAACATACCCTCATAAAACTGACCATCCTACCGATCCTTGACTTCGGCGATGTCATTTACAAAATAGCCTCCAACACTCTACTCAGCAAACTGGATGTAGTCTATCACAGTGCCATCCGTTGTCACCAAAGCCCCATATACTACCCACCACTGCAACCTGTATGCTCTCGTTGACTGGCCCTCGCTACATATTTGTCGCCAAACCCACTGGCTCCAGGTCATCTATAAGTCTTTGCTAGGTAAAGCCCTGCCTTATCTCAGCTCACTGGTCACCATAGCTCCACCCAACCGTAGCACACACTCCAGCAGGTATATTTCACTGGTCATCCCCAAAGCCAACACCTACTTTGGCTGCCTTTCCTTCCAGTTCTCTGCTGCCAATGACTGGAACGAATTGTAAAAATCTCTGAAGCTAGACATATTGCCCTCACTAACCTTAAGCATCAGTTGTCAGAGCAGCTTACCGATCACTGTACCTGTACACAGCCCATCTGTAAATAGCACACCCAACTACCTCATCCCCATATTGTTATTTATTTTTTGCTCTTTTGCACCCCAGTATCTCTACTTGCGCATCATCATCTGCACATCTATCACTCCAGTGTTAATGCTAAATTGTAATTATTTCAACACTATGGCCTATTTATTGTCTTACCTCCCTAATCTTACTACATTTGCACACACTGTATATAGATTTTTCTATTGTTATTGACTGTACGTTTGTTTATGTGTAACTCTGTTGTTGTTTATGTTGCACTGCTTTGCTTTATCTTGGTCAGGTCGCAGTTGTAAATGAGAACTTGTTCTCAACTGGCCTACCTGGTTAAATAAAGGTGAGAAAAAATGTTTGCTATCCAGCTAATGTTCGCTAGGTGACATAAGCCATGAAACTAGCCCCTGATCAGTTGTTCGACTAACGTGCCTTGTCAGGTTGCTTACTATCGCCAAGTGAGCGGCAGTAGCTCATCCAAATAATATTAGCTCTTTTCTCACTCACTGTTTCAACGCCAGCCCATCCAACAGCTCCAGATCGAACAAAGTGCATTACGGAGAGCAGTAACCCGTTGCACCAGGTTGGAAACAGGACGCAAGGAGCCCGCACATGTACATGTTTTGTAGGTGCTTCCAAATGAACTAAAGCTAACGACCGTACAGTATGAAGATAGGCAGAAACTCCCATAGAAATCCCAGATAACGCTTGTAGGCGACGTCAGAGAGACCAGTTGGCTAGCTAAGCTCATGCACAGAAATACGTCATCAGTACTAATGGTCATTTCGCGCTGAATTGCGCATGTGCAGGCAGTCAAATCAAAAGCTATCACTCCAATAGCGTTTGACGAAAATTAAAACATGTCAATTTACCCTAACCTTGAGAAAGTGAGAATAGTAAAACTAAAGACATTGGCTCGAATTTACGTTGTGCTTAAGATTGTGAAAATTAACAACTAAGGAAGAATTTCTCCCTTCTTTCATTCACTTCTCAAACCTGGTCTGCTTGGTCTGTTTCGCAAGCATTCCCCGGAAGTCTTGCGATGTTGCAGCTCTGGGTTTAGAAACTGTGCTAAAGCCATCCCTCACAAGACTTGTATAGTCAGATATAAATGTACGTCATTTTATCATGAAACACACAGCATAGATGCGGAAAAATACCAAGTTAATAACTCCGGATTTCCCTGTTCAAACCCAAATATATCATACTATCATACATACTGTATTAATCAATGACTTATTGACTTAAATCGTTGTGCAACATCACGGGTAGGCTCAGGGAAGCATCTTTCAGCTGGAAAAAGTGGATTTTTGTTGGTGTGGGCGTTTAAGTAGCACCATGCTGGTGTTGTTGCCAGCTAGCCAGAATAAACTAACTAGCTAGGGCTCATCAGGACAACTGACTAAACCGAATCCATTAGTCTACACTTAACTCTCAGCTACGCGACACATCAATTTGGGCACCAGGCCTGTCCATATAGCCTATCCCCTTTCACCCCTCCTCTACCCCTGGTCTAAATAAAGTAGTAGGACAACATTTCCATAAAACACTGATATTTATAGAGAAGTGTATGAGTAAACTGGTCATAGATTAGCACATAAGGGTAAATGTCAACCCAGAGGTTAAAAATAGCTGTGTCTGCGCTAAAGGGGGTTGTGACCACCACACCCCTTGACCTTTCGTCACCCGAGTCTGGTTACAGGGGCGACATTTCAGAGGCGACCAGGCAGTGAGGTCACAGAGGGGAACAGACCCCAGCCAGAATGCTATGAGGTCAGGGTCAATTAAAGGTCAACAGAATGTCAGGCGGTATATGCTTCTTAATAAAACCCATTTGAAATAAGCCATTACACTTTGTTTATAAATCATGGCATTTCATTATTATTCAGGTTATTACCTTATACATATCAATCGACAAATTAAGAAATGCCAGGTTGGAGAGGCTCTGTTGCATTAACATATTGACAACAATAACGCATGACAACATTGTTATTATTAAAAAAAAAAAAAAAAAGATATGCCTATCTTGTCCTTGTCTGTTGGCTTTTCTGCAAAATCAAAAATTCAATCTCATTTCGACAATCAAAACCACTCTAAGACCAATGGTGTCCTCCAACTTTTCCCGAAATAGTTGCATAAAGTCAAACCCTTCTACTGCGGTCATTCGATGGCAGTGGCATTAGCGTATGTTCTTCAAAGAGAGGATGCACTAATTAAATAATGTAGCCTAAGCTACTGAAAACAGGCCTTTTACAAGATGAAATCATGACAGGAGGGTTTGATTCTTATTATAAGAGATGGAGTCCAGACTTGCTACTTTCACACGCACACCCCGTAAAAATGACTCGTCATTCAGCGTGTTGGACACAAGAGCTAAAAAGTATTCTTCCCTTAAAACGTATTAGAAAACCTAGGCCTACCTTCGGCTTCCCGAAAGTAGGCTATAAGAATGAATTGACAAGGAAAGTATGAAGGGGAAACAGCTATGCAATATTTGAAGGTGAAATTGACAATCATTCAAATGGATACAAAACACACACAACATGTCCATAGCCTATTTATCAACGTTGATTAGTCTATAAATTAAGAAAATATACTGTCGTTCTGAATGCACAACACAACTGCTGACTACTGTTGTCAGCGGTTGTGGTAAATCGTTGAGGTCTGTAGTCGTGTGGTGGTGGTTCAGTAGTTTGTAATTATGAGTGTTCTGCACATTTTAAAGTTGGTTTGTAGTGTGTATCTTAAAAAGTAGATGTACGAACAGCAGTGTTTCAAAAATGGCATATTTTGGTCACCATAGACCTCCATGTAAAAATAGTTCAGCATGTTTAAGTGCTTATATTTCAAAAAAGTATTACGAGTATCAAAAACAAAAATGTAAGCAACTCAAGTTAGACCTCTGCATGTTATAAGGTTGTAAGTGTAGGTTGAGTAAAAGCTGTAGGAGTAGTGGTGGGAATAATACATTGAAGAAAAATATAAAACGCAACATGTAAAGTGTTGGTCCCAAGTTTCATGAGCTGAAATAAAAGACCCCCCCCCCAAAAAATGTAATGAGCGCTAAAAGCTTATATCTCAAAACGTGATCACATACCTGTTAGTGAGCATTTGTTCTTTGCCAAAATAATCCACCCCCCACCGGTGTGATTAGCATCGCTGAGGGTTTAGAGCTTAATTAAGGTAGTCAGCTCGTACAAGTATTTAGGACTATGGCTAGACAGTACACTGTCCTCTCAGCACATATCCAAGCTGCAGGCTAAGGTTAAATCTAGACTTGGTTTCCTCTATTGTAATCGCTCCTCTTTCACCCCAGCTACGAAACTAACCCCGACTCAGACCACCATCCTACGCATGCTAGATTACAGAGACGTAATTTATACAGTGCCTTCAGAAAGTACTCACACACCTTGACTTTTTGTTACGTTACAGCCTTATTCTAAAATTGATTAAATTGTGTTTTTTCCTCATCAATCTATACACAACATCCCATAATGACAAAGCAAAAACAGGTTTTTGGAACTTTTTGCAAATTTCTAAAATAAAAACTCTATCACATTTACATAGGTATTCTGACCCTTTACCTCAGTACTTTGTTGAAGCATCTTTAGCGGCGATTACAGCTTTGAGTCTTCTTGGGTATGACGCTACAAGCTTGGCACACCTGTATTTGGGGAGTTTCTCCCATTCTTCTCTGCAGATCCTCTCTAACTCGGTCAAGTTGGATGGGGAGCGTCGCTGCACAGCTATTTTCAGGTCTCTCCAGAGATGGTCGATCGGGTTCAAGTCTGGTCTCTGGCTGGGCCACTCAAGGACATTCAGAGAATTGTCCTTTAGCCACTCCTGCATTGTCTTGGCTGTGTGCTTACGGTCATTGTACTGTTGGAAGGTGAACCTTCGCCCCAGACTGAGGTCCTGAGCACTCTGGAACAGGTTTTCGTCAAGGATCTATCTGCACTTTGCTCCGTTCATCTTTCTCTCAATCCTGACTAGTCTCCCAGTCCCAGCTGCTGAAAAACATCCCCACAGCATGATGCTGCCACCACGCTTCACCATAGGGATGGTGCCATGTTTCCCCCAGATGTGACGCTTGGCATTCAGGCTTGAAGAGACCAGAGAATTTTGTTTCTCATGGTCAGAGTCCTTTAGGTGCCTTTTGGCAAACTCCAAGCGGGCTGTCGTGTGCCATTTAGTGAGGAGTGGCTTCCGTCTGGCCACTCTACAATAAAGACCTGATTGGTGGAGTGCTGCAGAGATGGGAGAACCTTCCAGAACCTACCATCTCCAGAGGAACTCTGGAGTTCTGTCAGAGTGACCATCGGGTTCTTGGTCACCTCCCTGACCAAGGCCCTTATCCCCTGATTGTGCAGTTTGGCCGGGCAGCCAGCTATAGGAAAGGGTCTGAATACTTGCGCACATAAGGTGTTTCTTTTAATACATTTGCACACAAAAAATGTAAACTGTTTTTGCTTGGTCATTATGGAGTATTGTGTTTAGATTGATGAGGAAAATAAGGCCGTAACGTAACAAAATGTGGAAAAGGTCAAGGGGTCTGAATACTTTTTGAATGCACTGTATATCTTGATTACTTAAGAATTCAACCCCCAGAGCCAATACATGTTAGGCTTACCTTTGGTAGTGATTATAGCTGTGAGTCTTTCTGTGTCAGTCTAAGAGCTTAGCACAACTGAATTTTACAATAACAGCATATTATCCTTTTTAAAATAATTCAAGCTCTGTCAAGTGGGTTGTTGATCATTGCTAGACAGCCATTTTCACGTCTCGCCATAGATTTAAGACGATTTAAGTCAAAACTGTAACTAGGCCACTCAGGAACATTCAATGTGAACTTGGTAAGCAATCCAATGTATATTTGGCCTTGAGTTAAGTTATTTTCTGAATTGATCTCCCAGTGTCTGTTGGAAAGCAGAAAACCAGGTTTTCCTCTAGGATTTTGCCAGTGCTTAGCTCCATTACATTTATTTTCCTCCCAAAATAAATAAATAAACTTTGTCATTGCCGATGACAAGCATACCCATAACATGATGCAGCCACCACCTTGCTTGAAAATATGAAGAGTGGTACTCATTAGTGCCTTATTGCAAACAGGATGCATGTTTGGAATATTGTTATGCTGTACAGGCGACCTTTTCACTGTCATTTAGGTTATTATTGTGGAGTAACTACAATGTTATTGATCGATCCTCAGTTCTCTCCTATCACAGCCATTCAACTCTGTAACTGTTTTAAAAGGCACCTTTGGCCTCATGTTGAAATCCCTGAGGTTTACTTCCTCTCCGGCAACTAGTATTCCCGAGTGGCGCAGCGGTCTAAGGCACTGCATTGCAGTGCTAGATGCGTCACTACAGACCATAGAGCAGTACACAATTGGCCCAGAGTCGTTCGAGTTAGGGGAGGGTTTGGCCGGGGTAGGCCGTCATTGTAAATAAGAATTTGCTCTTAACCGACTTGTCGAGTTATAAATATTTAATAAAAAATAAGTTAGGAATGACACCTGAAGCTTGTAATGCCTGGGTGTATTGATACACCGTCCAAAGTATAATGAATCACTTCAACATGCTCAAAGGGATATTCAATGTCTGTTTTGTTTTTTTACCCATTTACCAATAGGTGCCCTTTCCAAAGCATTGGAAAACCTCCCTGGTCTTTGTGCTTGAATCTGTGTTTGAAATTCACTGCTCGGCTGAGGGACGTTGCAGATGATAGCACAGCTGATTCAAATAATCAACTCATCAGCAAGCTTTGATTATTTGAATCAGCTGTCTAGTGCTAAAGAAAAAAACATACCGTGCTCCCAGGGGGGGACACTCTTCCAATCATGGACACTCTTCCTGACACTTGAGGCTGCTTCGCGTGATTGTTGTGTGCCTTTTTTGCCCTTTGTGCTGTTGTCTGTGCCTAACATTGTTTGTACTATGTTTGTGCTGCTACCATGTTGTGCTGCTGCCATGTGTTACTACAGTGTTGTCATGTTGTTGCCACCATGTTATGTGGTAATGTTGTATTGCTGCCATGTTGTTGTCTTAGGTCTGATGTGGTGTCAATCATAATGTGTGTTTTGTCCTAAATGTTTTATCCCAGCCCCCAACCCTGCAGGAGGCCTTTTGCCTCTTGGTAGGCAGTCATTGTATATAATAATAATTTGTTCATAATTGACTTACATACAAAAAAGTTAAATAAAAACACGTCCCGGGAATCGAACCCACTATCCTGGCATTGCAAGCGCCATGCTCTACCAAATGAACTACAGAGGATCACCATATGGGTAGTTGACAAGTGCACACTTCAGGAAAAACTATAGAAAATTGAGATGCAAAGCCAGAAGGGAGTTCCAACCCTCCAAGAGCCCAAACATATAAATAATGTACTGTTCTCTACATTACTATCATAAACTATTATTGTCTGTAGAGATAGCCTTGAATTGTATATCTTGTCTCATACAATCATTGGATCCTGTAGGTGCTGGGTAGAGATATGAGGGGGAGACGGTCTTGACCCACTCCTTAGATCTTTTGGAAGAACGCCCAGAATATGTTATATAAGTTAAGAATGGAGACGGTGCCGGTCACATGTAGGAACCAACCCTATGAACCATGCCTATGTAGCTATTTTTTGTATAGCCGTATATAAGAGAACGGAACTGCCCCGGTAGAGCTCCTGACAGACGTGTTCCTCTTGATGCTTTAAGTTTGTTAGAACCTCTCCGGCTTACTGATAAAAAAGGATACATTTAATAATGACCTCAGGGGTCTCTGGTGGTAATTTCCACAACACTATAGGTAAGAGTTCAGGTGGGCCTTCTTGCATCAGCAAACAAAGGAAATGAGGGGTGCTCAACAATGACAAAAATCACAAGAAGGCCTTATCAAGAAAAACTTCCAAATGTACTAAATTGAGGCAGAAAGGTGTTGGAGCACTCAAAATGTATACTCTACCTTACTGGGCTGAACTATACTCTACTGTATTGTACTTCACTGAACTATCATGTACTGAACTATACTAGAGTTTACTTGTTGTTTCCCCATTTAAACTGGTCCTTGGTCTGAGTCTCAGAAAGTCTGTCTGGGGCTGGATCTAAAAGGATTCGGTCTTGACTTCATCTCTGGTACTCACACCAATTTTATACTTTTGAATCCATCTGGGTAGCGGACAACCACACACTTCAGGAAACATTATAGAGTATTGAGATGCATGGCCAGCAGGGGACTCTACTCCCTCCAAGAGCGACTTGAAATGTCAAGCCCAACCTAACTCAATTTCCTTGGCTCACAGCGGTCATGACGTTTAAGATATTAACTTAATTTATAATGAATTGAAAGATCTTGGTCTATAAATGCTTTATAACTTAATATATAATGAATTGAAAGATCTTGGTCTATAAATGCTGTATAACAAGTTTGAGAATTTGGTTTAGGGGTTTCTGAGGAGATGTTTATTTTTATTTTTAATTACAACCTTTTCAAAATGCCAGATGATCCATCATGGTGATGTCATCAGTCCTAAATGCAAATGTGTCCATTGGGTAGAGAGGAACCTCTGTATCAAATTCAGAGACTAGGTCAAATGAGAAGGTAGGGCTGACTTAAAAAAAAAAAATGTTTATTGCGCCACCGTGTGGCTGCCACGAGTAACCAGATGTATTCGTGCACCAATTTAAGCAATCCCACCAAGTTGTCTCTGTAGGTCTTACCATTTAAGAACTATAGCACTCCAAAAATTGAAAAACAATAATAATGCTTACAATTATAATAGGTTTCCAGCCAAATGTTCCCTAATTATTTGGCCCACTGAACAAATTTTAAGCAGAAACTTGAACATTGTGAGAATTTTGTGCAACTTCCGGTGCAGGTTTACAGTGAACCTTACAGTTGTGGCTATTTGTGCAGAATGTAGGCCTACCAACAAAGACAATGGAGCAAATCCCATAACATTTTCACTTAGAAATCAAAACTATGATACAGCCATGACTAACAGTAGTAGGGAGGGGGTGAGGATGACCACACACCATAGCAGTCACTATGTGGTGTTCAATGCAGGCCTACATTGCATGAGACTTAACTTTTTTACATTATGAAGGGCTTGACATTAATTAATGATTTTTTACTTGGGTCTGTAACACCATGTGCCAAATAGGTGACTGTAAATTGCATTGTATGATGCAAGAAACCACTTCACAAAATAAAATGTATTATTACTATACAGAGAATAAGACAAAGTAGGCTACCGTAAGTAGGCTAGCCTGTCTCAAAATACAACACTGCCCCTTTAATTAAGACGAATGGCTTTTCAAAGACCGCTTAAAATGTAGCCGACATGTTTGTGCTCTGCAGGAGGCACCTATACTTATCGATAACAAGGCTAATAACTAGCCAACTAGCAAAGAATATGAATAAATGTGCACAAGCGTGGCTCCGGCCTCTGATCTGAAAAGCGCATGAGCTACCCCCGCCAATAGAATCCTACTCCATTGTGCACTGGCTCTGCCTGCAACAAAATCAGACTCAATCTTGCAAAGTTAGATTTGTTTTGGTTTGTTGCATTGAAAAGGGGCTGATATAATGTTGATTTCGATCACAGAAAAAAACATTGATCTATATGGTGCAAACTAATGGGGCGAACTCAGTGAAGTACAATCTCTTGCGTCTCTGCGCAGCATTGCATTTATTCAGCGCGGCAGTACCGGAGGAACTGCGCACTCACAAGCAGCTTAGAGGGAACACCTAATAAGTAATTGAAGTATGAAGTATGCTTCAAAAGCTCACTCACAAAAAACGTTTTTTACGGATATTGTCAGGGCGGTCTTCATCCATAACCTTCGGTTACACGTCACAAACCTAACATTGCAATACAAGGCAGTGTTGGGACTTCATAATGGTGTCCAATATAGTGTATAGAAAACTTTTGTGATTCTCCTAGGGGTGTGTGCATTTTTCCCTTTGATAGTTCAATAGCTCCGATCAAGCCAGGCCTTGAGATTACAATATCCAGAAGGCAATGCCGTGTGATACATACCCACAGTGGAGGCAGGAATCTGGTTAGTGTAGTGTGTAGTACCAGCTGTGGCAGGATACGAGTTTGCACTAGGGTACTGGTACCCCGGATAGCCACTGGAGAGAAAACAACAAACCCTGCATCATCAACCAACAGCCATCTGTTAATCAAAGCTGGAAATCTTTTGAACTATATGGGGCACTGTAAGAGAAGGAACTGCTTCACTCATTTGTTTATTGAGTGTGATGATTCCACCAGACAGACATGCTTATGTGGCTGTGTTGCTTATGTAAACCCAAAGACAAACATGTCAGAACTGGTTTGATGAGATTGAGAGGGACTGGCTGTGAGAGGCAGAGTGTTAGAGGAAATTGTGGCCTTGAAGACGGACATCTTACCCAGGGGTGGGGTTTGGTCCGTACGAGGAGATCGCTGGCATACCTGGCATGTAGGATGCTGTGGATGGGAGGGAGGGATTGACAGTGTGAGGGTCAGATTACACATTGAACATATCATCTCAGTTTTCCATCTTTCACAATGTGCGTGGATACCATCTGGGGTCCAATAGGAGGTACTGCACGTGTTTGCAAGAACGATTCAGGGCAACATTTTAGTAGTGCAGAAGAATTACAAAGTGCAAAAATGACCATAAACCTCATTATAATCTGGAGGCATGATTCAATTTGAAACATTTAACAATGTTCGAGACGACGATGTATTGCTCAGTTAAAAGTCGCTTGCTTATAATGCAGTTAAAGAAACGTTTGAATTTCAATTACAATGCAAGATGACGTTAACAGTGTTTTTGCACTATGAAAATGGCGCCCAAAGTCTCACGTATTATATGGAGAAACAGAGTTCATGTTTATGCAGAGACAAAATTCCCGTTATTACAATGACCGACCTATCCATACAGTGAAAATAACCGACTAATGCGATCCATACTGCAGTGTTTCAAAAATCATTCCTCGAAGACACCCAGACGTTTCACAACTATGTTGTAGGCCTGAACTAGCACACCCGATACAACTAGTTGAGGGCTTGATTAGTTGACAAGTTGAAACAGGAATGCTAGATCTGGAATAGAAACAATGTCAGACTGAACGGGTAACTTACGGTTGGGGGGTCCTGCAGCCTGGAAGGCCTGGTAGGGGGCCTGTGTGGTGGGGCGGGAGAACACAGGGGGCTCCTCCCCAAACACCACGATCATCACCTGGATCAGACCATACAGGTCCGACTGGGGCTGGGAGGAAGAGAAATCAACAGAAGTACAACATAACTTTATTGTCCATATGGAAATGGACAACTGTGACAGGCTTCACCTCATACAGATAACATGAGCTCATTTCATCACGCTGTTAAAGTAGGGCTAACATTCCCCCTAGTGGCACTGGTGCCACTAACCTTGATGGTACCAGCCCATGATTTGTAGGGCACTATAAAAAAATGTTTAAAAAACAAATCACAAACAACTAAATTGGATGTTCTACATCCACAACAATACTTAAACCACATCGGGAGACAACTTTTGAGGTCTGGGAAATTATTTTGAAATGTAGATTTTTGGGCTTAGTTTACTTCCAGTGTGCACCTAGCAAGAGGCTGCTGTCTAGCAGAGTTTTTTATGATATTCTGCCAGGTAAGCATATCCTACTTAGTAGTCATCATTTAATTTAAGTTTTTGGAAAAGCCTTTTCATCTACACAAAGTGGTAGACATGCGCACCGCACATAGACAGTGGAAATTCTTGTTGCCTCTTCAGAAAGTTGCAGGAAATACAAATAACTGATGCATTCTGTTCATGTCTTATGATGAACTTGAGCAAATTAATAAATGTTCAATACATTTAGTTGATTCCCTACTTAGTTCAATACGTTTGAATATTGTTGAATTCCATTTTAAAATGTCTAGATTCCATCCGCGTTCTCTGCATCACAGATTTTATAGGGCCCTAGATTGTGACACCCCAAAACATATTTTACTGTGTCACACAATAAAATACATTTGACTCATCTTAGAAAGTCATTCGCAATGCTTTATTAAGAAGGATGTTAACCGTTACATCAGTTAGCAGGCGAAAATACATTTGACCTGTCATGCTAATCGATCTATAGGTTAATTTGCATGATTTGGGGGAATTTAATTGCCGCATGTATATTTCTGTTAGTCCTCATGCATTTTATTTCACACACACAGCATACATAGCCTAGTTTGAGGAACAGAATAGCCTACCACATGTCAGACAGCAAGAGTATCTCCTCAAAAAGCCTCTAGGCCACTGGAGTGAAACCTGCTTTTGTAAGCCCAGTCATTTCGCAACAAATAACAATGCTAAACACAATTGCGTGTTAAAAACTTGTAGCCACGATTAAAAAGAAGCTATTTTTATTTCTCAATCTCAACTCACAGCACGCTTCTCATTCACCATTCGAAACCATGCCAATATATCATCCAAACACCGGCTTCGAGGGCATTATCACTTTCATACAACAATTTATTCATACTATTTCATCCTTCCATGAGATATAGTCCTGACACAAATCTAAGGTTGCTACTCAAGCCGGCTGGTAGTTGTCTATCGGTTCGGTTGCCAAAGACGCGACTCAGTCTTTCAGTTCTGTATCTATGGACACGACCCAGTCTAAAATGTTCCATTGCCATACTGGCTGGCAACGTTCTCATAGTCACGACAAACAGTGCAGCCAGAAAAACAGCAAAGTGGCTGAATTTGCGGTTGTTCAAGCAGATTTCAAGTGACATTTATTTGGATGCATCCATAACAATGAACTAATGAGGCGCGATTTAACCAGGCACAGAAACTGTGCTCTCGTCAGGTCACTGTTGTTCATAGGAGCTACCCAAAGACACAGCTAACACAATCCCTTCAAACTAAAGCTGGAAAGACAGCAAACTTGCTCCATTTCATTTTGATTTTCCTGTTGTTTTCTATTGACATTTCTTTGTATACATCCAGAAAAATAATGCCAGCTGATTAATTATTTCAATTGTATGAGAAATGCTGCCTGCCTATTCCCGACTCCTGCCACAGTCATTACTATGGACAGCTGGAGATCGAATAGCAATATTGAAACAATGTTGCAAATGTTGCAGAGATAGACTGCAAGGTTTATACAAATTTCCGCTGTTTAAAACGAAATGTTAGTCTAAAAGAAATGTGAGATAATGTCTAGATGCTTTTTATAGTGGAGATCAAGTTGATAAATTGCCTGGCTGGGCTGATGAGACAGTGGATTGCGCAGTGAGAGGGAACAGAGAAAATAGGCTTTTCAAAGTCAGATTTAACCTGTGGTAACTTCTGGAATAAACACTGGCTGGAATGGATTAGACCCACCCGTTGTATAATAGGCTATAGCCTTTTGACTGTAATAAGATAGGCTTGCTATTGTTGCATGTTTGGATTAAGCTCATAATGAAAAATGTCCAGCCCTTGTATGCATACTATCATAGAGGAAGAGGCAAAGTGAGAGGTTTCACTCTCGCCAAAATCTGTCCAAATTATTGGGCCTGCCTTCCCGCCTTGGGACGACTCGCATTGTTAGGGCGGAAACATAAGCATCTCGTCATTATATACAGATCTCAGAGTACTTTCTGTTGGTCACATAGTTTTACTGTCTGGAAAAAATTTAGCCGTTTGTTGACGAGTTAATGAGGGTCAGTTTGTCGGAAGCAAAATGTACATCCTATTCAGAAGTGTAATAGACTACGGACATGATATTCAAGAAAAACATTACATTAACACACGTGTCAAATTCATTCCACGGACGGCCGAGCGTCTGCAGATTACTAGGCCCTCCATTGAATGAGTTTGACACCCTTGATCTAAAAAGTCCAAGCAGGAATGCAAGATTCCAAAATATTTTTATATGTAAACCTAATCCAGTGATTGTCATGAATTTTCAGTTGACACTTTGGCTATTTTTGTTATGTTACTGTCAAAACAGGGCACGTAAAATCTTTACGTGCACTAATATTATGTATAGGCCAAATTGAATTGGTACTAGTTCAGCACCCAAGGAAGTGGAAACGCAAAACACATTAGCTAGATCGCTAACTCTAAATATAACACCTACTGCTAGTGGCCATGTATTAATCTAAGAGTAAATGTAACATCTCCAAAAAACGTTGCAATGACGCCTAGTGCACTCACAATGGCCGATGCGCAAAGTTGTGAGCTCCGTACTTCAAACCCATATTAGATATCTTAAGAAAAATTGTTACTACAGAACACTGAGACACTCCTCTCTTTAATATAGGCAACTAGTTGCTTCCAAAGTTGTGTTTTCCCCGCAATTGCATTTTTAAATGTTATACAATCACGAGGGGTACACAAGGGGGTTGAGAGAGTGCGAGGGGCTTGCTCATTACAGCAGCCGGCCCCAGCGAAACAGGTAGGCACACAGCAGCAGGTCAGAAACTTATTACAGGAGTTTCTGTAATAAGGATAATGAGGATAATGCACTTTTACTGTTTAAAAAAAATTTGGTTTGGTTTTATCCGCCCCCAAAAAATGGGAAGTTTCGAGGTAACCAGGTAGAATGTGCAGCTCGCACCAGTGCAACCAATTTAAAATAGTAATGGGGGGGTCACTGGAAAGTCCCAGCCCTAACTAAAAATGTAACTCGCAAGCCAAGTTAAAGGGTTGCAAGTCCTGTTAAAGGGGCAATCTGCGATTGCTACATAAAATGTTAGGCATTCAAATGAATGATATACCCTTCGATTCTTGAAGAACATAACTCATGAGTTATGCTCCCAAGTGGCGCAGCGGTATAAGGCACGGCATCTCAGTGCAAGAGGCATCACGACAGTCCCTGGTTCGAATCCAGGCTGTATCACATCCGGGGGGTGATTGGGAGTCCCATAGGGCGGCGCACAATTGGCCCAGCGTCGTCCGGGTTTGGCCATCATTGTAAACAAGATTATGTTCTTAACTGACTTGTCTAGTTAAATAAAGGTTAAATAAAAAAATTAGCTTAGTTCAACTGTCATACCCCATCACAAACCAAAATATGCTTGCTAGTTTTACTCCAATGTTTGTAAACAACGTAATTGTAAACTAACACTGTATAGACTAAACTATAATTTTTACATCATGGATGTTCAGTCCTTGCACCCAGTGGTCGGTTTATGAATTTGAGTGGTTACAATTGTGTGCCAATTGGCCCAGCGTCGTCTGGGTTAGGGTTTGCCCGGAGTATGCCGTCATTGTAAATAAGAATTTCTTCTTAACAGACTTGCCTAGTTAAATAAATGTTCAATAAATCAATACTCAAGGCCCATCCCTCAGCTTTTGCCCAAAACAGTGGTGGGGTGGACTATTATTGTTTGAACTGTATATTGCCCCTTTAAAGCAGTCCAACATTAATTTTGTGTGAAATCCATCAGAAACTAGGTACAGAGACATTGGTTCAGTAATAAATGAAGAGTAATACAGTGTGCGTCCCAAAAAAATTCACGCGCAAAAAAACAGAGGTATAATATAGCCAATGCTAAAACACTGACATGTTTCCACTCGTGCAGATAGGGCAGGTAGATCTTGCCGTTGGCGTCAATGTGTTTGCCTGTCTTGATCATCATGGCACTGGTGGGCTTCACAAAACAGATGGGAGGGTTGTATGGGTAGGTGTCCAGCAGCCATAGACACACTGGGATGTTATATACGTTTCCTAGAAGACAAGAGTATAATATATATATATATATATAAAAATAAGGCTTTGTGAAACAGACAGTTCACTTGAGAAGAAAATTGCTCAAATAACAAATACTTTAATAGACAAAATCATAGAACACAACAGAAAATGTTTTGCAACAGACAATGGAAATGTGTGTTTCTTATTGGACAAGTCCAGGTAGTCCCGCTCTGTTTGGTGCCTACGAACACAACCCTTGTCATTACTTTTTTGTCAGATGATAGTGACATACACCCAAACTTATCCTACCTCTGTAGCTGACTGGCACTGTTCCTGTTAAGTTCACCAGAGTTCTAGTGGAGCCATCATTGAACACTGAGGACAGAAAATATCACTCAATAAAACAAAATCAGACAAACATACAATAACACATAGATCAAGTTTTGTGATATGGGCCACTGCGGTGAACCATGTACTGTACACATTCTTACCATATGAATCCATAACAGGCTTCAGGTCCTTGTACTGGGAGATGACGTTGGTTATCTCACGAACAGTCAGGTCCCTGTATTTGTATTGCTGAACAGTGGACATAGTGATTAATATTGCTGAATGTCAATGTCTTAACACTGATTGGTTCAGCCAGGTACCTAAGGTTAGTTAGTTATCTGGCTAGAAAACACTAGCTAGTTAACGTATGCTTATAGTTAGATAACGTTATCAAACATACGTTATAAATCAGGTCTAACTCTAACACTAGTTATTTGGTAACCGAGATAGTTATAGTTAGACAAATATTTGTAGGGCTAGCTAACATTAGCTAGTTAGCGCGCTTAGCTAGCTGAAAGGCTAACACTGTTAATAAAAACAATTGTTTAGCTAACGTTAGGTAAAATCGTTGCTTACCTTGAGCATTTTCTTCAATGCGCCTTCGTTGACAACTGCCATGATTGATGGTGTATTATGATGTACTTCAGATGAACTACCTAGGTTTAGCTAACTACTGTAACGTTAACGTTGTTTATTTGAAAACGACAACTTGCTAGCGTGAGCTGGCCCTCGGCGTATGATTCCGGTCAAAGACAATACTAATTTCGACACGAAGAGTAGCGTGTATAATTGTTCTGTTAAGCTAAACGTTAACTGTTTATAAATATATTTCTGAAGACACAAAGGTAACGCAATAATCAGAAATAGCGATGAGATTCAAGGATCACAGCTGTGAGTAACAGCGTCTCGTCAGCAACAATAAAAATAAAAGTACTTCCGGGTCTTCTTCTTCGATGAGGTTTAACGGCGGTTGGCATCCAATAAATGTTGCATTACCGCCACCAACTAGACTGGGGCATTGTTGTATCTTCATGTCTGAGAAATACTAAAGTAAACAACTGCTCTTTAAAACATACAGTACCAGTCAAAAGTTTGGACACACCGACTCATTCAAGGGTTTTCTTTATTTTTACTATTTTCTACATTGTAGGATAACAGTGAATATATCAAAACTATGAAATAACACAATCATGTAATAACCAAAAAAAGTGTTAAACAAATCAAAATAGAACTTATATTTTAGATTCTTCAAAGTAGCCACCCTTTGCCTTGATGCCAGCTTTGCACACTCTTGGCATTCTCTCAACCAGCTTCACCTAGAATGCTTTTCCAACAGTCTTGAAGTTCCCACATATGCTGAGCACTTGTTGGTTGATTTTCCTTCACTCTGCGATCCAACTCATCCCAAACCACCTCAATTTGTTCCGGGACAATGTGGGCCGCGCTGACTTTCAATGTAGCAACTGTTTGCTTGCGGAGGACTACCTGGGTGAAGTGGCTACTCTTAGCAAGCAAGTAGCAAACCTTCAGAAGCTACTGGGGAATCCACGCCCGCCTACTTTGTATTTTTCTTCCAACCCAGTAACCGGACACCACTCTGGTCTGGTGGAAGTGTCGCCACCGTGTCGGCTCTCCACAGCCGACTTGCCGGTGCTCAGCAGGGTTCCATCCCCGAAGAGGTCTCCCACTTCCCTGGAGAACGGAGCTGTTCTCGACCCAACCAACCAGCCATGGAGATACGTCACTCGCCGTAGAAGTCAAAGACAGCGTCCTCTGGCAATGAGGGTCTCCTTGGAGATGCTGAGCCCGGACCTGACACAGACCAGAAACAGCTTTGCCGCCCTGGATATAGAGGTTCAAGCGACTTATTCCTTGGGGGCTTCCCATTCACGATCGGTTACAGAGGTACCTGCGTCTTTGTCCTCTGTTCTGTCTCCCTCTCCGGTGGCTTCGACCTCGGGTTCAGATCCTCGGAGCTCCCACCATCATCAGACCGTGAGGCTGCCTGAGAGACCAGCCCATTCAATATCGCCAGCTGTCATCATAGGCAGCTCTATGGTGAGAAACATCTCGGTTCCCAAGGCAAAAACCCTGTGATTACCAAGGAGCACGAGTACAGGACATAACAAGGCTGCCATTGTTCGACTGTTCTACGACAGATGCCGGGAGCTGACACTGTCGTGGTCCATGTGGGGTCAAACGACATCAGGAGAGCTAGCTCGGAACATCTGAAAATTGATTTTAAAGAACAGATTTTAGCATTAAAAGACTCAGAAAAACGGCCAATCATTTCAGGTCCAGTACCATCGTTGGGCCGCTGGTGTGAAAGATTCATGTTCTGGTGTGAAAGATGGCTACTGGCCATACACATCTGGCTAAAATATTATTGTAGCTCTGCTGGAGTCACTTTAATAGATAACTTTGACATCTTCTGGAAACAGAAGATACTCTACAGGAATGACGGAGTCCATCCAAATCATCTTAGCTCCTGGACTGTCCACGCATTTCAAGACTGCGTTGAAACAATTACTTATCAATGACCCAAGACCAGCTCAGCTATTCCCTACCATTGTGACAATGAGTTGTAATAATGCTGCATTAAATGTACATTCTCCTAGGGGTGTTTCAGACACAATGTAAGTAACTTAATTTATGTCCACCCAGTAGCGTAGCTTAATCATCATGGGCCCAGGTGCCCAAAAAAATGACGGGCCCCTATCACCACCCATATTTCCCTTAAAATTAAAATATTTTTGTTGGATAAAGCTGTGTATTAATATTACTAAGCATTGTAACAGCAGAGCAGAACCTAATCTACGGGCACATTTGATGCTGTTACCAGAGAAGCCACAATATAGCCACTACATTCAGCACCATGGACGGCGGTCAGAAATTAATCCGTATAAGTCGATCAGCACCACGGAAAGCACAAAACGGTCAAAAAACACCCTATTTTATCTGCAAATAATAGTCAATAGCCTATATTATAAAACATAAATATATAGATCAATCGCTTGACAGAAACACCGAAACACAGCTAATGACCCAGTACATGCTCGCTGTAGTTATGCACGGTGGCAAAACTGACATATCGGTATTTCACATGATCTGCCTCCCGCGGAGGCCTATAGCAAAAACACCAGCAAATCAATCAAGTAGAACATTCAAACAGATTGCTCAAATGACAGCATGCCTTTTAACAGTATATGATGCGTATGTGCTTACTATTATTCTTATAACCCAGTTAAACGTGTAGGCTATGACGACAATGAAATGGCTCAGTGACCGTTCACCAGAACATGGTTTCCAAAGACTGATCGATCATAGTCTCAGATTGACAAGCAATGTAAATTCATTTCAATAAAGCTTGATTTATATAGGCTGCCTGGGTAGCCTGCCCTGTAAAAATATAAGCTTACTCACTCATTTGATTGGCATTCGACGGGCCTTGCACTCTGAAAAGTCGTTGACCTTGGCATTCAAATCCATGGTGCAGGCCCTGGTGTTTTCAATGGACAGAATGGCCAAACCACTCAGTCTCTCCTGTCCTATGCTGCTCCTCAGGTATGATTTAATTATTTTACGTTTGGAAAAGGAGCACTCGGCACTGGCTACCGTTACAGGCAGAGTCATGAAAAGGAGCATCGCTGTAACAACTTCCCCAAATGTAGCAGTGACTGAATTGTAATCCACAATGAGCATCTTGGCCAAGTCTCTCACTGTAATGTGCTTTGCTATTTCCTTCTCAAAACAGGCCCTGAAAGAGAGTAATTGGCCAGGGAAGCTTGCTGATATATCTTTGCTGTAATGTTCAGCCAGCCGGCTGGTGGTCACGTAGAGCGCATCATCATCTGCGTTGGCCAGGGTAGTGGGATGGATGGAGTCAAACAGACTTGATGTTGCCCGCAGACTTTTAAATCTGTTTGACAGCTGGTGGATAATGACGTCAAGGTTCGCATTAAAGACGTTGATTCTAAAACTTATCTCCCCATCAGACAGTCGCTCGTCGTCGCCTCATCCAAATGACGCCTCGCCTTCCTTCTCCGAGTGTCTTCAAATGTGTTCTGAGCTCCCCATTTGTCGGCAAGGGTCTTCGCAGTGACTTCGGCCTTCTCAAAATCCTGTCGGAATCCGGACAGGACCTCTATCATGTCCTTGAGTAGGCTGACTGCCCTGTGCAGGTCTACATCTTTGGCCTGTAACATTTTGGAGATGACGTTCACATTTTCTAAAACCTTAGTCTGCAGAACGACAAAAATATATATATATACACATTTTCCATTTTCTTTTCCAGTGCTGCTGCATCATCCCTCTCGTCCTTCTTGTCCCTTAAAAGCACAATCTTGGATCTGGGTAGCCTGTGTACCTTGGGTAGCCTTCATTACATCCACATATCTGTATCTCAGGGTGGCAAGGAACTCATATCTACAGTAGATGACCAGCGTGTGGGACACAGTCGTTTTAGAGTTACATTTTCTTTATCTGATGCAAAATTAAATATACCACTCAACATTGACCATGTCTTTATGCTATGCTCGACGAAGGTGTATAACAGTTCAACAGTATCATAAAACTGTTTACTCTCTGGCACATTTTTGACAGAGTCGTTGAGAGCCAGGTTAATATTGTGTGCTGCGCAATGCCGCTCATGTAAGCAGCTCCATCATACACCTGCCCACAACATTTTGAAGTATCCAGCCCATTATTGTTACGGCTGTCGTCGGAATGAGACTAAGGTGCAGCGTGGTAGGCGTACATTTTGAATTTATTAAATGAACACCAAAAAAACAAGAAAGATAAATGACACTTATTGTAGCGCTAAACCAGCAACTAAAAAAAACAAGATCCCACAACAGAAAGTGGGAAAAAGAGCTGCCTAAGTATGATTCCCAATCAGAGACAACGATAGACAGCAGCCTCTGATTGGGAACCATACTCGGCCAAAAACAAAGAAATAGACAACATAGAATGCAGACCCCAAATCACACCCTGACCTAACCAAATAGAGAAATAAAACGGCTCTCTAAGGTCAGGGCGTGACAATTATCCTCTATTCTGCCCAGGATTTCATGTAGAAGCTCAGCTGCTGATGTGTCAGCAGTCTCCAGAAATCCCCATAACGACTCTGTGATGGTCAGATCTGTGGCGACATTATTTGCATCCCTTATCACTCTCACATAGCGATAAACTTGGCTTAACCGGTCTACTCCGGATACAGCCGTTGTGGTGTCCATAATAATAGAAAAAAATGGGGCTTCCTGCATCTCTCCCTGAATGTCACACTTCACTCGCTCGGCTAAGATATAAAACAGCTCAATGTGGATTTGAGGTCTGAGATAGTTAACGGATCCTGCGGGGTGTTCTAAAAGTTTTTTCAAAACTGGGTCGTAAAATGACAGCAGTTCAATTGCACTGAGAAAATTCCCACTGTTGGTCTGCCCCAGCTTTTCACGGTGCCCTCTGAACGCCAAATTACATGATGCAAGTGTGAGAGTTACATTAACTATGCGCTCCAACACCCGTCGCCAGAAATTTGCTGCGTTAAGCACGCCTCTCTCCATTTCTGCGTCAATAGTGCCATTGAGCTTTCATTGCTCATATACCAAACAGGCACCCATGTGAATCTGGGATGTATCATGACATTATATTTTGGATGTTAGATGGCGCCAATCGCTCACCCCATACACCCACGCATCAGGGAAGAAAGGGGCACTCCAATCTCCTAACAGCCAGCAAGGCTCAAAATATGTGCAATCTAGCTTGGCCAAATAACATAGCCATGTACGTGGTATTTTGATTCCAGCCTTGGTTGTAGTGGTGTAATACGACTTGGAAAAACACCGTCTTCCGTCATCTCTTGGGAATGGGCCAGTAAGCGTACACGAGCATAATGCAATAACGTGCCGTTTAACTTATGCATCCACATTTGTTGCATAATGCCCCCTGTCACTTGGATAGGTAAAAAGGCCGTCTGTCCCACTTCCACTTGTTTCCTCAGCCGCCACGATTCTAGCTTCGCCCTGTGTAACGGATGTGAAATGGCTAGCTAGTTAGCGGTGGTGCGCGCTAATAGCCTTTCAATCGGTGACGTCACTTGCTCTGAGACCTTGAAGTAGTGGTTCCCCTTGCTCTGCAGGGGCCGCGGCCTTCGTGGAGCGATGGGTAACGATGCTTCGTGGGTGACTGTTGTTGATGTGTGCAGAGGGTCCCTGGTTCGCGCCCAGGTTGAGGGGACGGACTAAAGTTATACTGTTACACCTGCTCCTCTTCCTCCCCGCCCGGCCTGGGATAGCTTGTCCGGCCTGGCTTGTGCTCAGGGTCGTATCCGCCGATACCTGACAACCTGTATCATCCTCTGTCAAAGTTGCTTCTTCTGGCACGACGGAACAGCTTGGCCTTGGCTCACTTGAGCCGCTAAAAGATGCTGCTGGCGATGATAAACCTACATCCTCTTCTGGTCCCGCTACATTGCTTGTGCTAGAACTGCATTTGAAAAAGGAATCTAATTTAACTAATTTTGATACCTCCTTTGTGTTCTCATTTTTGGCCTTCCTCTTTTGGGCTCCACTTTCGTGTTGATACATTGCTGTAAATCTTCTATTCTTTACTTTCTCTCTTTATTTTGTTTTCGGCCGTTGTCTCTTGATAGCTAGCTCAACTGTTGCTTAAAACGATGACAGAAACAACAACGCTTTGGAGAGCATTTGCACAATGAATCCCAGAATGCATTTTATTATCTTAAAATGGTATTGAAACTATTGAATAATATGATTTATTTAGCAAATTAATTTGATTTATTGTCAGCAATACACTAAAATATCATGCTGACTTATGTAGTGGCAAAAAACATTGTGTTGGTGAAACCCTCAGTGGGATCATTTATCATGTAGCCTACGTTAAAGAAAGATCTTCTCGTCAAACCATAGACTCGATGGACCTGCGTCAACAATTAATATTTGGGCATGGTGGGGCAGTAGTCAAATAACATATGGGGCCTGCGTCTCCGCAGATCTAGGCCCGACACCGGGCCATGTACGTAAAGGTCGCACCGGCTGCACCGGCTGAAGCTACTTTAATCCTACAGCTATTGGATGCAGTAATCATGAGCCTATGAACCAGAGTTACACTGTTAGCACCTGAAATGAAATTTGGGGTAAAAAAGCCAACTCGGCTCCATCATTCATTGAATCAGATTGTCACATCTGCTCCTGTAACGCCCTCTACTACTCATCCTCTGTCTCCTTGACCTGCCGCCACTCCTCCAGTACTCTCTCCCTCTCCCACGGCTGTCGTAAGAAGAGGACCAAGGTGCAGCGTGGTCAGCGTTCATTTTCTTTTATTTAATCAAAATGTACGCTTACCACGCTGCACCGTGGTCCTCTTCTTACGACAGCCGTGACAGAACTTCCCACCACCAACGGACCAAGCAGCGTGGTAAAAAGAAGGAATTGACATGGGAGGACATCCTGGATAGAAAGGGATCCTGGACATGGGAGGAAATCCTGGCCGGAAGGGATCGCCTTCCATGGGAACAGGTGGAAGCATTGAGGAAGGCGGAGGCAGCGACGAAAGCAGAGCGGCAGCGTTACGAGGGAACACGGCTGGCAAGGAAGCCCGAGAGGCAGCCCACCATTTTTTTGGGGGGGGCACACGTGGAGTGTGGCTGAGTCAGGTTGGAGACCTGAGCTAACTCCCCGTGCTTACCGTGGCGAGCGTCGTACAGGTCAGGCACTGTGATATGCGGTGGAGCGCACGGTGTCTCCAGCCTCCAGCAACGGCCTCTAGTCCGGAGCCTCCAGCGACGTTCTCCAGTCCGGAGCCTCCAGCGACGTTCTCCAGTCCGGAGCCTCCAGCGACGGCCTCCAGTCCAGAGCCTCCAGCGACGGCCTCTAGTCCGGAGCCTCCAGCGACGGCCTCCAGTCCGGTGGAATATCTTGTGGGGTATGCATGGGTGTACGAGCTGTGTGCTAGTAATTTAAACAGACAGCTCGGTACCTTCAGCTTGTCAACACCTCTTCAAAAACAAATAATGAGGAAGTCAATCTCTCTTCCACTTTGAGCCATGAGAGATTGACATGCATGTCATTAATGTTAGCTCTCAGTGTACTTTTAAGGTCCGGCCGTGCTGCCCTGTTCTGAACCAACTGAAATTTTCCCAAGTCTCTTTGTGGCACCTGACCACATGACTGAACAGTAGTCCAGGTGCGACAAAACCAGGGCCTTTAGGACCTTCGTTGTTGATAGTGTTGTTAAGAAGGTAGAGCAGCGCTTTATTATGGACAGACTTCTCCCCATCTTAGCTACTGTTGTGTCAATGTTTTGACCAGTTTAGTCACCTCAACTTGCTCAATTTCCACATTATTCATTACGAGATGTAGTTGAGGTTTAGGATTTTGTGAATGATTTGTCCCAAATACATTGCTTTTAGTTTTGGAAATATTTAGAACTAACTTATTCCTTGCTACCCATTCCGAAACTAACTGCAGCTCTTTGTTAAGTGTTGCAGTCATTTCAGTTGCTGTAGTAGCTGATGTGTATAGTGTTGAGTCATCAGCACACATAGACACACTGGCCTTACTCAGCCAGTGGCATGTTGTTGGTAAAGACTGAAAAAGCAATGGGTCTGAACAGCTACCCTGGGGAATTCCTGCTTCTACCTGGATTATGTTTGAGAGGCTTCAATTAAAGAACACCCTCTGTGTTCTGTTAGACAAGTAACTCTTGATCCACATTATAGCAGGTGGTATAAAGTCATGACACAAGTCTTTCCAGCAGCAGACTATGATCAATAATGTCAAAAGCTGCACTGATTCTAACAAGACAGCCCCCGAAATCATTTGATCATTTTCTCTCAGCCAATCAGTAATTTGTGTAAGTGCCATGCTTGTTGAGTGTCCTTCCCTATATACGTTCTGAAAGTCTGTTGTCAATTTGTTTACTGTGAAATAGCATGGTATCTGGTCAAACACCATTTTTTCCAGAAGTTTACTAAGGGTTGGTAACAGGCTGATTGGTCAGCTATTTGCGGCAGTAAGGGGGGCTTTACTATTGTTGGGTAGCAGAATGACTAGCTTCCCTCCAGGCCTGAGGGCACACACTTTTTACTAGGCTTAAATTGAAGATGTGGCAAATAGGAGTGTCACGTTCCTGACCTGTTTTCTCTTGTTTTGTATTTATTTAGTATGGTCAGGGCGTGAGTTGGGTGGGTTGTCTATTTGTTGTTTTCTATGTTGGGTTTTTTGTGCGTTCGGCCTGGTATGATTCTCAATCAGAGGCAGCTGTCAATCGTTGTCCCTGATTGAGAATCATACTTAGGCAGCCGGGGTTCACGTGTGTGATTGTGGGTGTTTGTATTTCGTGTCAGTGTTCGTGCCACACGGGACTGTTTGTCGGTTAGATTCTCTTTTGTTATTTTGTTACTTGTAGTGTTCAGTTTATTTATAATAAATATGGACACTTTCCACTCTGCGTTTTGGTCCGAAATCTGCCGTAACAAGGAGTGGCAATATTGTCCGCTATTATCCTCAATAATTTTCCCTCCAGATTGTCAGACTCCGGTGGCTTGTCATTGTTGATAGACTATAATTTTCTCACTTCTTCCACCCTGACTTTACGGAATTAAAAAGTAAATTTAGTTCATAGTTTGGTAAGATATACTTGGATGTGTATTGTCAGTGTCACGCCCTGACCATAGAGAGCCTTTTCTATTCTCTATTTTGGTTAGGTCGGGGTGTGACTAGGGGAGGTGTTCCTATCTAGGTGTTTTTGTTTTTTATGTTGGCCTGGTATGGTTCCCAATCAGAGGCAGCTGTTAATCGTTGTATCTGATTGGGGATCATATTTAGGCAGCCGTTTCCCCCTGGGTTTTTGTGGGATCTTGTCTATGTATAGGTGCCTGCGAACACTACATTGGCTTCACGTTTCGTTTTGCGCTTTATTGTTTTCTGTGTGTTTCACTTCTAATAAAAGATGATAGAACCATACCACGCTGCATGTTGGTCCGATTCTTACAACAACGTTCGTGACAGAAGATCCCACCACCCACGGACCAAGCAGCGTGCCCAGGAGGATCAGGGATCCTGGGCCTGGGAGGAAAGCCAGGAGTGGAGGACATCCTGGACTTGGGACGAAATAATGGCAGGAGACAAAATGGAATGGAAGCAGGCGGCCTGCCATTGAAGCAGACGGAAGCAGCGAAGGAGGTATAGCGACGACACCGGGGTTCGCGGCCACGACGTAGGCCCAAGAAGAAGCCTCAAAAAAAATAATTGGGGGGGGCACACGGGGTGGTCGACGACGCTGAGTGGTGAGTCAGAGACCACGGAGAAAGCGATGGATAGATTGAGAGAGAGTGAACGGAGGGGTGAGATAGAGACCTTCGAGGAGAGGTTGGCGAAATTTGAAGAGAGTGAAGCGGAAGAGCTGTTGGTTTGGCAGGAGAGGCAAGACAGTCGCCCTGGGGAGTGTGTTAGCCGTCCGATGACACCTGTGTCAGATCCCCGTATTCGTCCTGAGGAGCGTGTCATCTCTCCGGTACCATCTGTGCCGGCTCCACGCACCAGGTCTCCAGTGTGCCTCCACAGCCCAGTACGTCCTGTGCCAGCTCTCCGCACTCGCTTTGAGGAAGGAGCGTGTTATCGTTCCGGTACAATGTGTGCCGGTTCTACGCACCGTGTCTCCAGTGCGCCTCCACAGCCCGGTACCTACTGTCCCCAGCTACCCGCACTTGCCGTGTGAAGGTTGTCATCTGTCCAGGACACGTTGTGCCAGCTCTACGCACCAGACCCCCAGTGCGTCTCCCCAGCCTGGTATGCCCTGTGCCAGCCCCACGCACCAGGCTTCCTGCGACGATCCCCAGTCCAGAGCTTCCGGCGACAGTTCCCAGTCCAGAGCTTCCGGCGACAGTTCCCAGTCCAGAGCTTCCGGCGACAGTTCCCAGTCCAGAGCTTCCGGCGACGTTTCACAGTCCGGAACCTCCTGAGACGGTCCACGGTCCGGAACCTCCTGAGACGGTCCACGGTCCGGAACCTCCTGAGACGGTCCACGGTCCGGAACCTCCTGAGATGGTCCACGGTCCGGAGCCTCCTGCGATGGTCCACGGTCCGGAACCTCCAGCTCCAGGGCAGGAGCCTTCCACTGCACTGATGCCCAGTCCGAGCACGGCGTCCAGTCCAGCTCCAAGGCCAGAGCCTTCCTCTGCACCGATGCCCAGTCCAGGCACGGCACGGCGTCCAGTCCCGCTCTAGGGCCGGAGCCTTCCTAGGCGCCGGTGCCCAGTCCGGGTGCGGCGTTCTACCTGGCTCCATGGCCGGACCCGGAGCCGCCACCGACGCTAGTCACCCCCCTACCCTCCCCAGTTGGTTAGAGGTTTGCGGCCAGAGTCCGCACCTTTGGCGGGGGGGGGGGGGGGGGGGGGGGGGGGGTACTGTCACACCCTGACCACAGATAGCCTTTTCTATTCTCTGTTTTGGTTAGGTCGGGGTGTGACTAGGGGGGTGTTCCTATCTAGGTGTTTTTGTTTTCTATGTTGGCCTGGTATGGTTCCCAATCAGAGGCAGCTGTATATCGTATTTAGGCAGCCTTTTCCCACTGGGTTTTTGTGGGATCTTGTTTGTGTATAGTTGCCTTGAGCACTGCAAAACTTCACGTTCGTTTCTTTCTTCTTTATTGTTTTTTGTCGGTTCACGTTAAATAAAGATGATGAACCCAAACCACGCTGCATTTTGGTCCGATTCTTACAACAACATTCATGACAGTCAGCTTTTGTTGCTGACATGTCATACCTAAGTTTGTGAACCGTGCCAATGAAAGTCATTAAAGTAGTTGGCAATGGTGTTTTGTGATAAATGAGCCATCTGTGTTACGCTGAGTGGAACTCAAGAGCAGACTCAGACGAGGAGACTGGGACGAAGTAACCAAGGTATTTATTGAAACACAGGGAGGAGATGGAGTGCAAATCGGGGAAAGCTCTCTGATGGGTTGCTGGAAACCAGGTGAGACAGGGTAAGCAGGTCCGGAGGGGAATCCAAAGGAGTGGTAGAGTGGGGAATCCAGGACAGAGTAACAGGATGATGAGCTGTGGGACTGGAGATTTCTCATGTTTCCTGGCCAAGCAAGTCTCTTCTTATTATTGGTGTCCTTTAGTATTGGTTTCTTTGCAGCAATTTTACCATGAAGGCCTGATTCATGCAGTCTCCTCTGAACAGTTGATGTTGAGATGTGTCTGTTATTTGAACTCTGTGAAGCATTCATTTGGGCTCCAATTTCTGAGGCTGGTAACTCTAATTGACTTATCTGTTGCGGTCTTCATGAGAGCCAGTTTCATCATAGCGCTTGATGGTTTTTGTGACTGCACTTGAAGACACTTTCAAAGTTCTTGAAATTGTTCGGATTGACTGACCTTCATGTCTCAAAGTAATGATGGACTGTCGTTTATTTCTGGTACTGTATATAAATAAATAAAATAACAACAAAAGTTATTTGTTTAGTCTGAAACTGAATTCTCTGTCTGTCACACCCTGATCTTTTTCACCTGTCTTTGTGCTTGTCTCCACCCCGCTCCAGGTGTCTCCCATCTTCCCCATTATCCCCAGTGTATTTATACCTGTATTCTCTGTTTGTCTGTTGCCAGTTCGTTTTGTTCGTCAAGCCTACCAGCGTTTTCCCCCTTGCTCCTGTCTTTGTTCTAGTTCCTGTTTTCTAGTTTTCCCAGTTTTGACCATTCTGCCTGCCATGTCCCCGAGACTGCCTGCTGTTCTGTACTTTATGGACTCTGATCTGGATTACTGGCCTCTGCCTGCCCTTGACCTGTCGTTTTGCCTGTTCTAGTAATAAAATGTTGTTACTTCGACACTATCTGCATCTGGGTCTTCTCCTGAAACGTGATACTGTCATGTTCCAGGCAATGTTTTTTTCCACTCCTCAATTGTCCCGTGTTGGCGATTGTGTGCCAACTGGAGCCGCTTCTTTTTGTTTTCAGCTGAGATGAAAACAAGAAATTCCGTTCTGCTCACCACTGATGTACTGTTTTTGGCCCGCCTGTTAGCTTGCACGATTCTTGCCATTCTCCTTCGACCTCTCTCATCAACGAGCTGTTTTCCCCCACAGGATTGCTGCTGACTGGATGTTTTTTATTTGTCATTCTCGGTAAACCCTAGACACTGTCGTTTGTGAAAAGCCCAGGAGGGCGGCTATTTCTGATATACTGGATCCGGCGCGTCTGACACCGACGATCATACCATGCTCAAAGTCGCTTAAGTCACTTGTTTTGCCAATTTTAATGTTTAATGGAACAGTAACTGAATGCCTCGATTCCTATCTGCCTGCTTTATATAGCAAGCCACGACCACGTGACTCACTATCTGTAGGAGCGATAAATTGTCGCGAAAAGGTGGTACACCTTGTTTTCCAAAAAGATTGAAGATGTATCTGATTTTAATAATTCTGTTGGTAGAATCTATAAAGAGTTGCAGGACTTAAAGTTATTTCCCTGCAGATCTAATACATCTTTATATAACTTTTTGTTGAGTAGTTCATGGAGTGTAGTGCTTGATAAGTATTCTTCTTCCACATTGAGCTTTGCAGTGGTTTTTTTGGTCTAGTAGCCATTCTACATGGTTATTGTGAGCTAAAATTAGTTCACAAACACAACCCACACCCGCCTCCAGAACACAAGCTCCGCCAGTGAAATGGCAAACATACACAAACAACACACACTTGATCACACATGCACCAGTACGATAAACAGAGAGAAAGTGGAGAACTTGCTCACTGTATGGGGATCCTCGCGGCACTTTACTAAACTAGTGGGAGATTACCAACTCCCAAGTTAGTGCTGTGTATACAAGCAATATGCAGGGCAGTAAGCCAAAACACCGGTCAAAAATGCTTGAGAGACAGTGGTAGGAGCATTCGCTTACCCATGGAACGAGCACCGTGTGTGAGCGTGGTGTGATCACCACCACCTCATACATGTCAAGAAAATGTTTTTTAATTTAAAATCCATTGGTGACCTGTGGTGTGGTGCTACATAATGTGGACTTTACTCAGGGTAGATTCAGGGGTTTTGGAGTCAAACCCAAGGTCATGCTCCTATTCTACCAGACTGTTATAGAGAGCTTTCTATTATATGGCATTTTAGCCTGGTTGTGAATTTATCAGTTACTTTAAAATTACTGTCCAGACATCAATGAATATGATGGGTGCGAACAATCATGGGACAGCCTAATAAAATAATCTCAGACCCTTCCTATGTACTCCACCCAAAGTTTCAACTTCTCTTCTCAGGCAGATGCAACAGTTTCTCAATGTAAGCTGAACAGATAGGACTCCTTCATCTCGTTAGTAATTCTCCTAAACAGCAATTTAGGGAGAGACCATGTGCAATGTGATAAGGACATGTGCCGGATATACTTAAGCAATAAGGCATGGGGGGGTGTGGTATATGGCCAATATACCACGTCTAAGGTATGTTCTTATGGATACAGCCCTTAGCCGTGGTATATTGGCCATATACCACGAACCCCCGAGGTGCCTTATTGCTATTATAAACTGGTTACCAATGCAATTAGAGCAGTAAAAATAAATGTTTCGTCATACCCGTGCTATGTCAGTCAATCAGCATTCAGGGCTTGAACCACCCAGTTTATAAACATGCATATATGATATAAATCATGATTTGGTGGGCTATATATGTCAAGGACATATCTGGTGCAAAGCGTCACTTCTCACATTCAACTTTTTTTTTAGATCGTCCTTGCCAACTAAACTTAATATCACCTATTCCGTTAAACTAAATAAAGGTCAACAATCCTGAAGCACAGAAAAAGTCAAAGTAATAGTAGAGGGAGTCAAAAACACACATAAATATTTAGCCCGCTCCGATGGTGTGGTCTTGTGGTGTATAACCAGGACTCCCGAAACAGTGCCTGCAGTTGAAAATAACCAGGTAATATTCCCTATTCTTTGCTATTCTAAACTTTGGTGCAAGGTGAAGTGGAACAATAATCAAAATACCATTTGCCTTTAGGGCTTGAATATCAGCTATATGAGACATCACCCTCTCACTGGGGAGGCCGAAAGCCTCCTCTACCAAATCCTACTTCTGCCTCTGAATCATCACCATGTTGTCCTCTACTATATCAACTTAATGATGACAATGTCCCTCTTCTGGCCAAAATGGTTACAGCGGTCCTCTGTTGTTAAGTTCCAGGCTGGGTCCATGAAGAAGATGAGAGGCAAATGTGAGGTTGACTTTCGGCCCACCTCCCAAGTTTTAAATGAAAGCTGCTTGTTCAATGGGCCGGTGGGTGTGTCTCTCTGGAACTCCTTTCTCTTCTTTCTTATACTGCCATCCAGACGTACAAACTTGAAAGCCTCTTCCCTAGAGACCAACCAGACACAGAAACGGAGAGATTTACAGACACAGTGGAAGGAAGTGAGAGGGAGAGAAAAAAAAGACGAGCGATGTCCATATACAATTATTTAAATGTGTGAGGAAGTGAACTGAGAGACACACAGACTTGATGGTGCCGTCCTCGTGGTGTAGTCTGAGTTCCGTGTGGCTCAGTTGGTAGAGTGTTGCACTTGTAAGACAAGGATTGCGGGTTTGATTCCCACGGGGGACCAGTACGAAAATGTATGCACTCCCTGCTGTAAGTTGCTCTGAAAAGAGTGTCTGCTAAATGACATAAATTTGAGCAGGCTAGACATTATTCAACTTCGAACTGAACCTAATAAGCAACAGTTGTCTTTGTAAAAATGTATTCAAGTGTCAAAATTGTGGAAGTGTAAAGTGTAAATAGGTTGCGAGCCACGTCATTGACTGACAGATTTCTATTAAATATTATGTGGTTAGCTGAAATGAAAAAACACCTATCAAGGCATTATAGAAGCTGGTAGGCATCAGAAATGCCTGAGGAACTAGCAAAGGCGCACATTACTACAGAGCCACGACTACATTGAACTCTATTCCACATCAGGTAACTGATGCAAGCAGTAGAATTGTATAAAAAAAAACAGATGAAAATACATTTTATGGAACATCGGACAGTCAGACAGTACACCGGCACGCCTGAAGACCACAGCTAAGATCTCTCTTGTTCCCTTTCTCTCTTTCTCTTCCCTCTATCGTGCCAGTGCTTTACCCTGCAACAGACTCTCTATTTTCCTAATGCACTTCCCATTGAAGTTCATTGGAGCTGGACTATTATTGCCCTGACAGAAGTATTTGGGTGGACATTTTAGTTAAAAGGGAGGTTGCTTTAAAGTTGTGTATTGTTATTTGAACTGTATTGAGGTGGGGTGTACTAAGGACATGTGGCCGAGAAGATTGTGGACATTTTTAAGGCCTTTGTTGTGTCGAACACCCCCCACATTCATACCCTCTGCACTCCTCCACTGGAAGAGAATGCAGATTATTGCCAATCCTCTGTTGATGACTGGGTTCTTTCTTGTATGAAGTTGCTGTTAAATTGCTCTGCCATTATTATTATTATTATTGTATGAGGTATTCTTGGTGGGGTTACCCCTGTGCTGTGATGTGGGTTTTATAGGGTGTGTATTCTCTTTTCTCTCCACTGGCTATCTGGTAAACAGGCTACACTCTAGGCAGTCTCTTCTGCTGATGTGTGTGGGTCTGGTAGTGGTACTCTCTCTATTCTACTCTTTTCCTTTCGGCATGGTTAATACCTGGCTGGCGCCCGAACAAAATCTTTCTTTACCCCTCTCTAATAAATACCGCTACAACTGTGAAGAGACACACATACAGGTACAGACACACGCACACAAGCGCGAGCACACGCATTCTACACACGTGTACATTGTAATATTGTTGTATGATGGTATTATACATTTTGTATTGTAGATATGTAGTGGTTCAATAATGTTATATGATGTACTGTTTTATCTTATGTTTTATATGTAATGTAAGTGCCTTAATGTGTTTGGACCTCAGGAAGTATAGCTGCTGCCTTGGGGACCCCTAATGAATACAAAAGTAGTCTAGGCTTCATGTAGCTGACTAAACTCAACTCCATGATTTACGATTGAGTTGAGCAGCGACTAGTGTTTGCAGACTGGAGCTGGGCGCTGGAATTTATTGTTTTTAGTATAATTGTGACTTCAGAAATTTACACCGCACACACAGTCGCTGCTCAACAATAAACCCCCACCCCCTTGCTAGAAATCATACTGTAGCTAATGGTCATATTTGATTATTTGATGTGGTTAAATTAACGTAGGTTTGTGCTTTTTACCTCTACAGTCGTGGCCAAAAGTTTTGAGAATGACACAAATATTAATTTTCACAGTCTGCTGCCTCAGTTTGTATGATGGCAATTTGCATAATCTCAGAATGTTATGAAGAGTGATCAGATGAATTGCAAATAATTGCAAAATCCCTTTTTGCCATGCAAATGAACTGAATCCCCAAAAACATTTCCACTGAATCTCAGCCCTGCCACAAAAGGACCAGCTGACATCATGTCAGTGATTCTCTCGTTAACACAGGTGTGAGTGTTGACGAGGACAAGGCTGGAGATCACTCTGTCATGCTGATTTGAGTTTGAATAACAGACTGGAAGCTTCAAAAGGAGGGTGGTGCTTGGAATCATTGTTCTTCCTCTGTCAGCCATGGTTACCTGCAAGGAAACACGTGCCGTCATCATTGCTTTGCACAAAAAGGGCTTCACAGGCAAGGATATTGCTGCCAGTAAGGTTGCACCTAAATCAACCATTCATCGGATCATCAAGAACTTCAAGGAGAGCGGTTGAATTGTTGTGAAGAAGGCTTCATGGAGCCCAAGAAAGTCCAGCAAGCGCCAGGACCGTCTCCTAAAGTTGATTCAGCTGCGGGATCGGGGCACCACCAGTACAGAGCTTGCTCAGGAATGGGAACAGGCAGGTGTGAGTGCATCTGCACGCACAGTGAGGCGAAGACTTTTAGGAGATGGCCTGGTGTCAAGAAGGGCAGCAAAGAAGCCACTTCTCTCCAGGAAAAACATCAGGGACAGACTGATAATCTGCAAAAGGTACGGGGATTGGACTGCTGAGGACTGGGGTAAAGTCATTTTCTCTGATGAATCCCCTTTCCGATTGTTTGGGGCATCTGGAAAAAAGCTTGTCCGGAGAAGACAAGGTGAGCACTACCATCAGTCCTGTGTCAGGAAGCATCCTGAGACCATTCATGTGTGGGGTTGCTTCTCAGCCAAGGGAGTGGGCTCACTTACAATTTTGCCTAAGAACACAGCCATGAATAAAGAACTGTATCAACACATCCTCCGAGAGCAACTTCTCCCAACCATCCAGGAACAGTTTGGTGACTAACAATGCCATTTCCAGCATGATGGAGCACCTTGCCATAAGGCAAAAGTGATAACTAAGTGGCTCGGGGAACAAAGCATCGATATTTTGGGTCCATGGCCAGGAAACTCCCCAGACCTTAATCCCATTGAGAACTTGTGGTCAATCCTCAAGAGGCAGGTGGACAAACAAAACCCCACAAATTCAGACAAACTCCAAGCATCGATTATGCAAGAATGGGCTGCCATCAGTCAGGATGTGGCCCAGAAGTTAATTGACAGCATGCCAGGGTGGATTGCAGAGGTCTTGAAAAAGAAGGGTCAACACTGCAAATATTGACTCTTTGCATCAACTTCATGTAATTGTCAATAAAAGCCTTTGACACTCATGAAATGCTTGTAATTATACTTCAGTATTCCATAGTAACATCTGACAAAAATATCTAAAGACACTAAAGCAGCAAACTTTGTGGAAATTAATATTTGTGTCATTCTCAAAACTATTGGCCACGACTGTATGCTGTAGATTGATGAGGAACAAAATTATGTGTTGAAATTAATGTAGGTGTCACGATCGTCTTTGGGTGAGAGAGAGGACCAAGGCGCAGCGTGTGCAAAATACATCTTCTTTATTAAAGAAGAGAGAAAAAAACAAGAAACGAACAACTACACACAAACTAACAAAATAACAAACTGACGACCGTGAAGCTATACATGTAAATAGTGCTGACACAAACACTACACATAGACATAGACAATTACCCACAACAGCTAAAGCCTATGGCTGCCTTAAATATGGCTCCCAATCAGAGACAACAATAACCAGCTGTCTCTAATTGAGAACCAATTCAGGCAACCATAGACTTTCCTAGACACCTACACTGAACACTAAACCATCTACTCTACTTAACCCCCTAAACCATACAACACCCTAGACAATACAAAAAACACACAAAGACAACCCACCCCAACTCACGCCCTGACCAACTAAATAAATAAAAGAAAAAGGAATAATAGGTCAGGAACGTGACATAACCCCCCCCTTAAGGTGCGAACTCCGGGCGCACCAGCATAAAGTCTAGGGGAGGGTCTGGGTGGGCGTCTGTCCACGGTGGCGGCTCTGGCACTGGTCGTGGTCCCCACCCCACCATAGTCACTACCCGCTTTCGTAGCCTTCTCCAAATGGCCACCCTCCACATTAACCCCACTGGATTAAGGGGCAGCACCGGACTAAGGGGCAGCACCGGACTAAGGGGCAGCACCGGACTAAGGGGCAGCACCGGACTAAGGGGCAGCACCGGACTAAGGGGCAGCACCGGACTAAGGGGCAGCACCAGGATAAGGGGCAGCACCAGGATAAGGGGCAGCACCAGGATAAGGGGCAGCACCAGGATAAGGGGCAGCACCAGGATAAGGGACAGCACCAGGATAAGGGGCAGCACCAGGATAAGGGGCAGCTCCGGACTGAGGGACGGCAGCTCCGGACTGAGGGACGGATCCTGGCTGGATGGCGGATCCTGTCTGGCTGGCTCTGGCGGATCCTGGCTGGATGACGGCTCTGGCGGATCCTGGCTGGATGACGGCTCTGGCGGATCCTGGCTGGATGACGGCTCTGGCGGATCCTGGCTGGATGACGGCTCTGGCGGATCCTGGCTGGACGGCTCATGGCTGGCTGACGGATCTGGCTGCTCATGGCTGGCTGACGGATCTGGCTGCTCATGGCTGGCTGACGGATCTGGCTGCTCATGGCTGGCTGACGGATCTGGCTGCTCATGGCTGGCTGACGGATCTGGCTGCTCATGGCTGGCTGACGGATCTGGCTGCACATGGCTGGCTGACGGATCTGGCTGCACATGGCTGGCTGACGGATCTGGCTGCTCATGGCTGGCTGACGGATCTGGCTGCTCATGGCTGGCTGACGGATCTGGCTGCTCATGGCTGGCTGACGGATCTGGCTGCTCATGGCTGGCTGACGGATCTGGCTGCTCATGGCTGGCTGACGGATCTGGCTGCTCATGGCTGGCGGAAGGCTCTGGCTGATCCTGTCTGGCGGAAGGCTCTGGCTGATCCTGTCTGGCGGAAGGCTCTGGCTGATCCGGTCTGGCGGAAGGCTCTGGCTGATCCGGTCTGGCGGAAGGCTCTGGCTGATCCTGTCTGGCGGAAGGCTTTGAATGCTCCTGTCTGGCGGAAGGCTCTAGCGGCTCCTGTCTGGCGGAAGGCTCTAGCCGCTCCTGTCTGGCGGACGGCTCTGAAGGCTCATGGCAGACGGGCGGCTTTGCAGGCTCAGTACAGACGGGCGGCTTTGAATACTCAGTACAGACGGGCAGTTCATGCGGCGCTTGGCAGACGGACAGTTCAGAAGGAATGGGCAGACGGGCAGTTCAGGCGCCGTTGGGCAGACGGGCAGTTCAGGCGCCGTTGGGCAGACGGGCAGTTCAGGCGCCGTTGTGCAGACGGGCAGTTCAGGCGCCGTTGGGCAGACGGCAGACTCTGGCCGGCTGAGACGCACTGTAGGCCTGGTGCGTGGTGCCGGAACTGGAGGTACCGGGCTGAGGACACGCATCTCAGGGCTAGTGCGGGGAGAAGGAACAGGGCATGCTGGACCCTGGGGACGCACATTAGGCCTAGTGCGTGGTGCCGGAACTGGTGGTACCGGGCTGAGGACACGCATCTCAGGGCTAGTGCGGGGAGCAGCAACAGGACGCACAGGACTCTGGGGACACACAGGAGGCTTGGTGCGTGGTGTAGGCACTGGTGGTAAAGGGCTGGAGACACGCACCATAGAGCTAGTGCGTGGAGGAGGCACAGGGCTCTGAAGATGCACAGGAAGCCTGGTGCGTGGTGTAGGCACTGGTGGTACTGGGCTGGAGCGGGGAGGTGGCGCCGGAAATACCGGACCGTGCAGGCGTACTGGCTCCTTTGAGCACTGAGCCTGTCCAACCTTACCTGGTTGTATGCTCCCCGTCGCCCGACCAGTGCGGGGAGGTGGAATAACCCGCACCGGGCTATGTAGGCGAACCGGGGACACCATGCGTAAGGCTGGTGCCATGTAAGCCGGCCCGAGGAGACGCACTGGTGGCCAGATGCGTTGGGCCGGCTTCATGACATCCGGCTCAACGCTCAATCTAGCCCGGCCGATACGTGGAGCTGGAATGTACCGAACCGGGCTATGCACGCGTACAGGAGACACCATGCGCTCTACTGCGTAACACGGTGTCTGCCCGTACTCTCGCTCTCCACGGTAAGTACAGGGAGTAGGCGCAGGTCTCCTACCTGACTTCGCCACACTCCCTTTAAGGCCCCCCCCAATAAATTTTTGGGTTGTACTCACGGGCTTCCAGCCTTGCTTCCGTGCTGCCTCCTCATATCGCCTCCTCTCTGCTTTAGCTGCCTCCAGCTCTTCACGAGGGAGGCGATATTCTCCCGGTTGTGCCCAAGGTCCCTTACCATCCAGTATCTCCTCCCATGTCCATGAATCCTGTGTAGGTGGGTCCTGTTGCCGCTTGACACGCCGCTTGGTCCTAGATTGGTGGGTAATTCTGTCACGATCGTCTTTGGGTGAGAGAGAGGACCAAGGCGCAGCGTGTGCAAAATACATCTTCTTTATTAAAGAAGAGAGAAAAAAACAAGAAACGAACAACTATACACAAACTAACAAAATAACAAACTGACGACCGTGAAGCTATACATGTAAATAGTGCTGACACAAACACTACACATAGACATAGACAATTACCCACAACAGCTAAAGCCTATGGCTGCCTTAAATATGGCTCCCAATCAGAGACAACAATAACCAGCTGTCTCTAATTGAGAACCAATTCAGGCAACCATAGACTTTCCTAGACACCTACACTGAACACTAAACCATCTACTCTACTTAACCCCCTAAACCATACAACACCCTAGACAATACAAAAAAACACACAAAGACAACCCACCCCAACTCACGCCCTGACCAACTAAATAAATAAAAGAAAAAGGAACAATAGGTCAGGAACGTGACAGTAGGTATGTCTTTTTACCTCTATGCTGCACAGCATTTGTGACTCTGTGTGTGCTCAAACACACGCATAGTCTATTGTTTTGTACCTAGAGGACTGGCTGAAGGGGCAGTGATATAACTTGCACTTTGTGCACAGGACAAAATATATACGGCCATCAGCGTCTTATACTTGTCAGAGCTGCTAGGAGTACTGGGTGGAGGAGTCAAGCGCAGAGAGCAGGGTTTCAAGAAAGTGGATTTATTCTCCAGTTGACAGGGAAAACGATCATGCCCTAAACACACGGGCGCATGAAAAACGAGTCCAAAAACACCGGACTAAACTGTCAAGACAAGCTAGCTCCCGGAGGACGTCCTCCCGGAGGCTGCAACGGTAATGGTCTATTAAGGCCCTGTCATTCCACCCCGCACCAGCAGCCAAGGTCCGGAACTCTAAAGCGAAATCCTGGGCGATCCTTGTCTCCTGTCTGAGGTGGAACAGACGCTCACCCGCCGCTTGGCCCTCTGGTGGGTGGTCGAACACCGCTCGGAACCGGCGGGTGAACTCAGAGTAGTGGTCCCGAGCCGAGTCTGGGCTGTTCCAGACTGCGTTGGCCCAGTCCAGGGCCCTACCCGACAAACAGGAGACAAGGAGGCTTACACTCTCCTCACCCGAGGGAGTCGGACGCACGGTAGCCAGGTAGAGCTCAAGCTGGAGCAGAAATCCCTGGCAACCAGCCACTGCTCCATCGTACTCCCTCGGGGAGAAGAATCGATGGCAGCTAGTAGGCCGGTGACGACGACCGCCGAGCGCCGCCCGAACAGGAAGAGGCACCATCTTCGGCGGGATTCGTGACAATACTTTAGTAAATACTTTCGTAAATTAGCTAGCTAGATGAGGTGACGATAGAACAAGGTTAACTCTAATGACGTCGTTGTTAGTGATGGAAAACGAATTATTGGACCGATCCTTGTCTCCCACTACAACCTTGGCTCATTTTGTTCCATTCTTTGATTTCACTATTTTCAATTAATTGCCACACACTTCACTTGCTGCACTTTCAGATTCACGCACAGTCGCCATATCCTCAATCAGCCAAGCCGCTGAACTTCTTCTTCCCATCCTCCCACTTCTCTCAACACACCCATTATAATTTATTGTTATTTAAATTGTATATTTTGTATTTTTTTTGCATTACACGAACATTGTACTAAACAATATACAGACATCACACATAACAAAAAATAAATAATACAAATAATGTTTAAATCCAAAGAGGGTATTATGTTATAGACAAGTTACATTTTGACAAATACTGTTGACACTTCTTTGATAATTTGTTATTTATATATTTTAGGGATGTTATACAATATTTTAAAACAATTAGAAAAATGTTTAAATGTTTTTTTTTACCCATGAATGGATGAAAAATGTATCAAATGTTCCCCAAAAAATTATCAAATGTACAATGTATTGGCAGTCGATGTGCATGTATGTAAAATCTAATTGAAAATCCAATTGGTAATGCTCATAGGTTTACCAATCTCATCACTAATATACAGTGGATTCAAAAATTATTTAGACCTCTTGAAATTTTCCACATTTTGTTCCGTTACAGCCATCTTGTGAAATTAAATATTTCCCCCCCTCATCAATCTACACACAATACCCCATAATGACAAAGCGAAAAAAACGTTTTTGGGGAAAATGTATTAAAAATAAGAACAGCAATACCTTATTTACATAAGTATTCAGACCCTTTGCTATGAGACTCGAAAAAGAGCTCCGGTGAATCCTGTTTCCATTGATCATCCTTGATGTTTCTACAACTTGATTGGAGTCCACCTGTGGTAAATTCAATTGATTGGACATGATTTGGAAAGGAACACACCTTTCTATATAAGGTCCCTCAGTTGACAGTGCATGTCAGAGCAAAAACCAAGCCATGAGGTTGTAGGAATTGTCCGTAGAGCTCAGAGACAAGATTGTGTCGAGGCACAGATCTGTGGAAGGTTACCAAAACATTTCTGCAGCATTGAAGGTCCCCAAGAAAACAATGGCCTCCATCATTCTTAAATGGAAGAAGTTTGGAACCACCAAGACTCGTCCCAGAGCTGGCCGCACGTCCAAACTGAGCAATCGCGGGAGAAGGGCCTTGGTCAGGGAGGTTATCAAGAACCCGATGGTCATTCTGACAGAGCTCCAGAGTTCCTCTGTGGAGATGGGAGAACCTTCCAGAAGGACAACCATCTCTGCAACACTCCGCCAATCAGGCCTTTATGGTAGAGTGGCCAGACGGAAGCCACTCCTCAGTAAAAAGCACATGACAGCCCGCTTGGAGTTTGCCAAAAGGCACATAATGGACTCTCAGACCATGAGAATCAAGATTATCTGGTCTGATGAAACCAAGTTTGAACTCTTTGGCCTGAACGTCACGTCTGGAGAAAATCTGCCACCATCTCTACGGTGAAGCATGGTGGTGCTTCACCATTTGCAAACATTTCTAAAAAGCTGTTTTTGTTTTGTCATTATGGGAAATTGTTTGTTGATTGATGAGGAAAAAAACAATTTCATCCATTTTAGAATAAGTCTGTAACGTCACAAAAGCCAAGGGGTCTGAATACTTTCCGAATGCACTGTATATTTTCATATCTGTCCAAAATATTTCACTATGCAAACAATAACTAAATAAAATATATATCATCTTGTTTTCTAATTCACAAAAGCTACATTATTTTTAAACATTAAACACATATTTAGAAATAAGACTATTACAAGGATAATAGTGTGCGTGGATTAGTCCACGCGCGTGGATTAGTCCACGGACACGGCCCTTTCACATCAAATGAAGATGCCCATTGAAAACTTGCAGAAGCGGTAAACTTCCTGTTAATATTTTCTCTGACTAAATTGTTGTTACATTTCTTATCTAATATATTGATTCCTGTCACGTTCTGACCACCAGCCCGAGAAGAAACCCCAAAAATGTATTGGGGGGGGGCTAAAGGGGAGTGTGGCGAAGTCAGGTAGGAGACCTGCGCCCACTTCCTGTGCTTACCGTGGAGAGCGAGAGTACGGGCAGATACCGTGTTATGCGGAAGAGCGCACGGTGTCTCCTGTACGGGTGCATAGCCCGGTGCGGTACATCCCAGCTCCACGTATCGGCCGGGCTAGATTGAGCATTGAGCCAGGTGCCATGTAGCCGGCTCAACGCATCTGGTCTCCAGTGCGTCTCCTCGGGCCGGTGTACATGGCACCAGCCTTACGCATGGTGTCCCCGGTTCGCCAGCACAGCCCAGTGCGGGTTATTCCACCTCCCCGCACTGGTCGGGCTACGGGGAGCATTCAACCAGGTAAGGTTGGGCAGGCTCGGTGCTCAAGGGAGCCAGTACGCCTGCACGGTCCGGTATATCCGGTGCCACCTCCTCGCTCCAGTCCAGTACCACAGGTGCCAACACCACGCACCAGGCTTCCTCCAGAACTCTGTTCCTCCTCCACGCACTCTCCCTGTGGTGCGTGTCTCCAGCCCGGTACCACCAGTTCCGGCACCCTGCTAGAGCTGCCCGCCAGTCAGGAGCTGATAGAGCCGCCTGCCAGTCAGGAGCTGCCGGAGCCGCCCGCCAGTCAGGAGCTGCCGGAGCCGCCCGCCAGTCAGGAGCTGCCGGAGCCGCCCGCCAGTCAGGAGCTGCCGGAGCCGCCCGCCAGTCAGGAGCTGCCGGAGCCGCCCGCCAGTCAGGAGTGGCCAGAGTCGCCCGCCAGTCATGAGTCGCCCGCCAGTCATGAGCTGCCCTCCAGTCATGAGCTGCCCTCCAGTCATGAGCTGCCCTCCAGTCATGAGCTGCCCTCCAGTCCGGAGCTGCCATTCAGTCCGGAGCTGCCATTAGTCCGGAGCTGCCCTTCAGTCCAGAGCTGCCTCTCTGTCCGGAGCTTCCCTTCAGTCCGGAGCTGCCCCTCTGTCCTGAGCTATCTCTCTGTCTTAAGCTACCTCTCTGTCTTAAGCTACCTCTCTGTCATGAGCTGTCCCTCAGTCCGGAGGAGTTTCCTCAGTCTAGTGGGGACCTTGGTGAAGGTTCCTAGGCCAAGGTCGGCGGTGAGGGTCGCCACTCAAAGGACGCTGATGGGGACAAAGACAATGGTGGAGTGGGATCCTCGTCCAGCGCCGGGGCCGCCACCGCGGACAGATGCCCACCCAGACCCTCCCCTAGAGTTTTAGGTGGTGCGTTCGGAGTCCGCACCTCAGGAGGGGGGTACTGTCACGTTCTGACCATAGTTCTTGTGTGTTTTACTTGTTTTAGTGTTGGTCAGGACGTGAGCTGGGTGGGCATTCTATGTTGTGTGTCTAGTTTGTCTGTTTCTATGTTTGGCCTAATATGGTTCTCAATCAGAGGCAGGTGTTTTGTGTTGTCTCTGATTGGGAATCATATTTAGGTGGCTTGTTTTGTTTTGGGGTTTTGTGGGTGGTTGTTTCCTGTCTTTGTGTTCATTTCACCAGAGAGGACTGTTTCTGTTTGCCACGTTTGTTATTTTTGTATTTTGTAAGTGTTCACGTTATTCGTCTTTATTAAATCATGTTGAGCACAAACTACGCTGCGTCTTGGTCCGATCCCTGCTACACCTCCTCTTCAGACGAAGAGGAGGAAGGCTGCCGTTACAATTCCATTAATTTCTACACTATCACTGTGCATGCACTTTGTGCATGTAATGAAAGCTTGATCGAGCATTCAGTAAACTAAGGATTCCATTGGGAATAGCTTTCATTAAAATGTAATATTCACTATAAAACATAACAAAATTTAATTTGGTTAATAATTTATTTTAAGTATAAAGATTACAATTTCTAAGTTGATTAACCACGAAGCTATTTTGGCAAAACAATTATGAAAAAATATGTTTTTTTTTCCTAATATCACCATTATTCCAAATACAACGTTTGTGTAAGATTAGAGCTTGTTTATGAAATGTTTCTAATTCAACAGGAAGTCACTTCAGCGATGCAGCTTCCTACGAGTTATTGGCTGGGCTCTGTCCGACTCAGTGGAAAATCTGTCTCCCTCCAGCAGTTGGCATTTTTTTCATTATTTCACCCACCAAGCAAGGAGCTTTTTTTATGGAGGTCAAATTTGGTAAAAAAAAAAAAATATCTTATTTACTACTTCAGATTTATTTAATAAAATAGAAGTTTCGTAACGCTACATTTGTTACAAGTGTACTGATGTGTGAAATCCCGGCAACTTTGAAAAAAATAACCCTTTTATCAGCATTGTCTCCAGATGACTATGCATATTCATGAATGAGCCTAATAGCATAGCATCTTTTTTCTCTTTTTTTTCTTATTATGTAATGTCAAATTACAGTACAAATACAGTACAATAACAAAAACATAGGACATCACTACAAGTATATTTTCTCTCAAGAAATATAAAATAACATTAAAGTAAAGCAAATAAAATAAATAAAAATAAAATAAAATAAAAATCATTACACACAGTATTACCAGTGACAACAGTTTTTTTAAGTTCCTCAAATAAAATAAACAGAAAAATGTCAGGAGAGTAGCAGAGCATCTCTCTCTTGAATACAGGAGGTTGATGTCAACAACCATGATCAAATATTTAAAAAAAAGATAACAATAATGAGATTAATACAATGGTCGGTCTAATCCTGAATGCTGATTAGTTAAAACTGCATTCCAGCCGGTGTCTATTCCACAAGTTACCACCTGCTAAATGTATGACATTATGCCCTTTTACTCTGTTCCATCTGATCCACTGTCTCATCAGCCCAGTCAGGCAATTTTCTAACTTAATCTCCACTATAAAAAGCATCTAGACATTATCTCACATTTCTTTCAGACTAACATTCAGTATTCAACAGTGAAGTTTTGTATAAAACTTGCTGTCCAGCTCTCCGACACTTGCAACATTGTTTCAATATTCAAATTCGATCTCCAGCTGTCCCATAGTAATGAACTTGTCGGGAAGAGACAGGCAGGCAGCTTTCTCATTCAATTTAAATCATGAATCAGCTGGCATCATTTTGATAGATAAATACAAAGAATTTTATAGATGTATCCAAATAAATGTCACTAGAAAACAGTTTAAACAAATGCAAACGCAGCTCCTGTTGTTATTCTGCCTGCAATGTTTGAAGTGACTGTACAGTAGGTGGCGTTGTATGCAACTTTCAGTTGGCTGCGGTCCGCCAACCCAATCCCAAAGAAGAAGAAGCAGCTGGCAGCAGGAGCTATCAACAGGTTATTTTGTGTCTATCAAGCTAGCTAACTATCTAAATTAGACCTATTTTCTGCATGCAAATTTTGTAGTGAAATTAATTCTAGCTACCATGCGACAGCCAAGATAGCGCGCAGGGCAGTCTGCTAACTAAATACACATTAGCTAACCAGTAACTACCTAGCTAGCTACTGTAGACATACATTTTTACAATCACTTCTCTGTCGGAACTAGCTAACGTTAGCTTGTTAATTGTAGATTGTTTACCTACCTTATTAGCGCAAAACAATAAGGTAATTTATTGATTTAGCTTGGGACCAACTACCGGATTAATCTAACATTTTTGCTTTGCCTGTGATGACTCTGTTACAAGTTTAAAAGTCGCGGTTGCTGCACGTTTGGGAGGTGACGACGTTGAGTGCGATTACGGCTTGCTAACGCGTTAATGATAGTTTGCATAGTTAACTAGTGTAACTAGCCAACTGAATTGCTTCTTTAGACGCCAGGAGAAAAGTGTGAATCGGTTTTTGCTTGGTTGAATATGTTATTATGGGTTACAACTGTATGAATCGACTTGAAATGGCTAGATATGTAATGTTTGCTCATGTGAAATGAACAAAAATATTAGAATTTGAACATGGACGTAACGTTATTTGTTTTTCTGATACTTGTTGCTGATATTTGTGGATAGCCGCCTTGGTAACAGACTGGATCAACGTTCCTTCCTGACTGTAATGACAGTGAGCAAGTGAGCCATCTAAAATTACATCGGTTCTAGTGAATTATCTTCCTGCATGCCATGCTCTTTTAATATGGCTTAATGCCGGTTGAAAAATGTTATATTAATATTGGTGTTTTGGTATTCTACTAAAGTTACTAGTCAAGGTAAGGACGGATCTATATGCTTGATCTGTCAACGTTACATGACATTTTGAGCGTGTGTAACCCACTCTTATAGCCAGCTTTTAGCTAACGTTAGCTAGCTAGCCTTGGTTATAGAATATATCAACTGTGTTGTTGTGCATGATGCCATTATCGTATTATTTTAGCAGTACATTATTTGTCATGGCCAATGTGTACTACGATCTCCTGTCAATCGTATGCAACATACGAATAAGCATAATCTGAAGACTAATATGGTGACCTATTAATGGCAACCCATGCACCAAAAATCGCTATGGCTTTTTAGCTGCTAATTGAACTGAAATGTACTGTAGCTATATACAGTACGTTTGATGCGAGTTCTTCGTCTCAGTCTTTGCAGCAGCAACCTTCTCTCGACTTTGACATGACTTAATCCGATTTGCTGGGCTTTATTTTTAGGGATGGGAAAGACGCCTGCTGTGGTGATCCTCCAGCGGCACCTCAGTGTCAGGTAGTGAAGGCCAAAGGCAATGCAGTCTGCTAACTGTCATCTGGGAAACCACCATATACAATGAAGAAGATATTCAACTTCACCAAGAAAAAGAAAGGATTCTCACCTAACACCTCGGACACTGGGAGTGTGCTGTCTGTGGGCTATGATTTGAAGGAGAAGGACCTTGGAAAGGTACACAAGGCTGCTTATGGGGGTGACTTGGCCAAACTGAAGCAGCTTGCCAAGAAGAATGACATCAATCAGCTTGATAAGGAGAACAGGTATGAAAGATGAGACTATTACCAGTTAGTAGCTGGTATTGCCACTGTTACTTTCTGAGGTCTGTACTTAGACAGTCCTTGTGTAATGTACTGTATGTGTGACAAGTGTTGGAGTATGACTTCTCCAGTCTCTACCAACCTGCGATAGACTACCGTTCTTTCCAGGGCAGGGGGTGAACTTGTAGATCAAGGTGCTTCGCGCCACAGATACCGGATGAGGCTACTTAGCCTACTTACTCATACTGCCACCCTATTTCAGTAGGCTAGCAAACCCTTTCTGTCACTGTCCTTAAGCTTTAGGATACTTCTATCCATGTCCCTGTGCTTGCAGCAGGCAGCACAGTTTATCCTTTATATGCTATTTTTTTACCTTTTTAAAGGTCATAAACAGTCAAAATCATGTTTTTCATGAAATTGTATGATATTTGGATAAAACCAAATCAAAGTATGATGGCCAAAATATGAAAATGTACTGTTGCTTCTACATTGAGTGTGCAAAGCTGTCATCAAGGCAAAGGGTGGCTACTTTAAAGAATTTCAAATATAAACAGACGCCTCACAAGTCCTCAACTGGCAGCTCCATTAAATAGTACCCGCAAAACACCAGTCTCAACGTCAACAGTGAAGAGGCGACTCCGGGATGCTGGCCTTCTAGGCAGAGTTGCAAAGATAAAGCTGTATCTCAGACTGGCCAATAAAATTTAAAGATTAAGATGGGCAAAAGAACAGACACTGGACAGAGGAACTCTGCCTAGAAGGCCAGCATCCCGGAGTCGCCTCTTCACTGTTGACGTTGAGACTGGTGTTTTGCGGGTACTATTTAATGGAACTGCCAGTTGAGGACTTGTGAGGCGTCTGTTTCTCAAACTAGACACTAATGTACTTGTCCTCTTGCTCAGTTGTGCACCGGGGCCTCCCACTCCTCTTTCTATTCTGGTTAGAGCCAGTTTGTGCTGTTCTGTGAAGGGAGTAGTACACAACGCTGTACGAGATCTTCAGTTTCTTTGCAATTTCTTGCATGGAATAGTTTTAATTTCTCAGAACAAGAATAGACTGATGAGTTTCAGAAGAAAGTTCCTTTGTTTCTGGCCATTTTGAGCCTGTAATCAAACCCACAAATGCTGATGCTCCAGAAACTCAACTAAGTCTAAAGAAGGCCAGTTTTATTGCTGCTTTAATCAGCACAACAGTTTTCAGCTGTGCTAACATAATTGCAAAAGGGTTTTCTAATGATCAATTAGCCTTTTAAAATGATAAACTTGAATTAGCTAACACAACGTGCCATTGGAACACAGGAGTGATGGTTGCTGATAATGGGTCTCTGTATGCCCATGTAGATATTACGTAAAAAATCAACTGTTTCCAGCTACAATAGTCATTTGCAACATTAACAATGTCTACACTGTATTTTTGATCAATTTGATGTTATTTTAATGGACTTTTTTTTTTGCTTTTCTTTCAAAACAAGGACATTTCTAAATGACCCCAACCTTTTGAACAGTTGTGTGTGTGTGTGTGTGTGTGTAGCCTAAGTGTAGCTACAAATCAAGCTGGAGTGATAACATTTCGTGGATTTTGCAGGGCTCCAGACTAACATTTCCCCCTACTTTTTCAGTTGGTGGCACCAGCCCATATTTTGGTGGCACACCAAAAAGTAAAGAATCTGCAGCGTCGCACAATATAATACATTTTAGTCATCTTATAAAGTCATTATAGTCATTCACAATGCTTTATTAAGAACTGTAATATACTTTCGAGATTTATTTATGTATTGAATATCATGTCCAAGCAGAAGTGCATGATTCAAAATTCTTTAATATGCAGCCTAATCCAGTGAATGTTTTGAATTTTGGGTTGACAATTATGCTGTTTTTGTTGTATTTTACTGTCAAAATAGGACTCCAGAATTTTCAGATTTTTTGGTTCAATAGATTTATTTGCCTTCATCTTTATGTGCTCTAATAATATTTATAGGTCTAATTCAATTGGTGCTAATTTACCACTTTAGGAAGTGGAAACTCAACACATTAGCTTGATCGGTTACTCTAAATATAACACTTACTCTTACTACTCTCTCTATGTAGTGTTGTGGTGTCTCTTGTGGAGATTTGTGTTTTGTCCTATATTTTTTTTTATCCCAGCCCCCGTCCACACAGGAGGGCTTTTGCCTTCTAATAGGCTGTCATTGTAAATAAGAATTTGTTCTTAACTTACTTGCCTTGTTAAATAAAAAAATTATAAACTGCTAGTAGCCATGTAATATCCTAAAAAAACTTTGCAATGAGACCTAGTACACTCGCGATTGCTGATGTGCAATTTCGTATTTGAAAGTCATATCAAATTTCTCGATTGTAAATCAGTGTGGTTTGAGCTCAATATATTTATACCTACACAAAGCTGAGACCCTCCTCTTTAATATGGACTTTTAGTTGCTTCCAAAGTAGTATTTTCCCCTGGAATTACATTTTTAATTCTTAATAATAAGTTGTTCTAATTTGATGGGGACCAGGTAGAATGTGCAGCTCGCACCAGTGCAACCGGAAATTGTGATGCAATGACTTGAAATGGAGGGCCAAAGGACTGTTTACAATTTGTCACCCTTGTTCACATTTCAGAACAGCACTTCACATTGCCTGTGCCAATGGACATACAGACGTGGTCCAGTTCCTGGTTGAGAGCAAAGCCAAGCTCAACCTATGCGACAATCAAAACAGATCCCCGTTGATGAAGGTACTGTGTCCTATTTTTGCTTTGTCAGTGGACGGAAGAATCCAGCATTTTTTCAAAAAGAATTTAGGATAGGATATGATAGTTGATTGGCCATCTCAATTCAGACATGTTGCTGAGATGATAGGCTTATGTGTAGCCTAATTCTTATGTATTACCTGTGAGTCTTCCATATACATTTACACCTGGGTGGAATTCTTTAGGTCACACTGGGAAGTGAATCTTTCCTTTCAAGCACAATTTGATATGCATTTAGATACAGTGCGTTCAGAAAGTATTCACACCCCTTGACTTGTTCCACATTTTGTTTAATTTAAAATTGAGTCACTACAAAGATACAGGTGTCCTTCCTAACTCAGTTGCCGGAAACCTCCCATGAATTTCACCATGAGTCCAATGGTGACTTTTTAAAACAGTTACAGAGTTTAATGGCTGTGATGGGAGAGAACTGAGGATGGATCAACAACATTATAGTTACTCCACAATGCTAACTAATTGACAGAGTGAAAAGAAGGAAGCCTGTACAGAAGACAAATATTCCAAAACATGCATCCTGTTTGCAACAAGGCAAAAAAATGTGACAAAGCAATTCACTTTTTGTCCTAAGATTGAGAGCTTCAAGTTCCTTAGGGTCCACATCACCAGCAAACTATCATGGTCCAAGCACACCAAGACAGTCATGAAGAGGGCACAAAACCTATTCGCCCTCAGGAGACTGAAAAGACTTGGCATGGGTCCTCAGATCCTCAAAAAGTTCTACAGCTGCACCACGAGAGCATCCTGACTGGTTGCATCACTGCCTGCTATGGCACCTGCTCGGCCTCTGACCTCAAGGCACTACAGAGGGTAGTGCGTACGGCCCAGTACATCCCTGGGGCCAAGCTTCCTGCCACCCAGGACCTCTATACCAGACGGTGTCGGATGAAGGCCGTAAAATTTGCCAAAGACTCCAGCCACCCTAGTCATAGATTGTTCTCTCTGCTACTGCACGGCAAGCGGTACCGGAGCGCCAAGTCTAGGTCCAAGAGGTTACTAAACGGCTTCTAACCCCAAGCCATACGACTCCCGAACAGCTAATCAAATGGCTACCTAGACTATTTGCATTGCCCCCCCCCCCCCTTTACGCTGCCGCTACTCTCGGTTATTATCTATGCGTAAGTCACTTTAATAACTATATATTACCTTGACTAACCGGTGCCTCCGCACATTGACTCTGTACCAGTACCCCCTGTATATAGCCTATCTATTGTTATTTTACTGCTGCTCTTTAATTATTTATTACTTTTATTTCTTATTTTTAAAGGTGTTTTTCTTAACTGCATTGTTGGTTAAGGGCTTGCAAGTAAGCATTACACCTGTTGTTTTCGGAGCATGTGACAAATACAATGTTATTTGAACTAGCAAGGAAAGTTAGCTGGAAGCTATGTATCTTCTTCCATCGTAAAGTGTTCTAGCCTGTATGGATGTTGTTTTTTGAACAGTAATAGTTTCAACATTTGTACATGCTGTGTCACAAGTGTATTAGCCTCCCACTCATGCTACAAAGAAGTTAACATGATGCAGCCCAGACTCCCATTGCAAGCTAGCAATGATTAAGTGGAGCAGGCACGGTGCTTACTATATTAAGGGGTCGGCTGAGATGATCGACAGGCTTGATCTGTGAGACACATTTGACTGAAGTACCAAAAGTAACACATTCTAGTACCAAACAGTTTTTTATATCCTGGTATCGAAAAAGTACCAACGATTCGGTATACTGAGCAGCACTATTTGGTAGGCAATTTGTTTGTCAACTTGTCTATAATTGGATACATGCAGCTTCTCTTCTGTCCTTACTTGATGCTCTACAATACTGATAAAGCCTTGCTCACCAGAATGATGTCATATATCCATAGAGTGAATGCATCATCAACAATGTAGTTGACATCTGTAAAGTTTTCTCTTTTAATTTCTGCTTCCCTCGAAGAGTGGTAGTGGCAGCTGCAATTTGATAAATTAGTATCACTATAATCTAGAACGTGTCCAACTACCTTTAATTTTTGCAAAACTCTTGCAATGGCAAACGTTGTGGATTGTTGCAGATAGAAATGTCATGAATGGAACGGATGTGATTCCTAATTCTAAATGTCAGTGATATTTTTTGTGCATAACATATTTCTATCTTAATGTTCCTCTCCTCCGTACCCCTGGCAGGCAGTGCAGTGCCAGCAGGAACGCTGCGTGGTCACTCTGCTGGAGCATGATGCCGAACCTAATCTGGTGGACATCAACGGTAACACGGCCCTGCACCTGGCCTCCTGCATCCCTGCCTGCTCCACCGCTATGCTGCTGCTGGAGCACGAGGCCAATGTCAACGCCCAGAACAAGGTGAGCCGTGGGGCCATAAGTGACAATATGGTGGTAGCTCCAACTTGTAGTAGGAGCAATATGGTGGTAGCTCCATCTTGCACTATGATGGGCCAGGTTGAATTGTCTCCCTATTGGTTACACCAGAAGTGCCAAACTCAATTATTTTAGGGCTGAGCATCTGCGGGTTTTCGCGCCTCCCTTGTACTTAATTTACTAGTTAGGAATTCCTCTCATCTGGTTATCTAGATCTTAATTGGACACACATTTTAAAGGAAATAACAAAAACCAGAAGACACACAGGACACGGCCCTGCAGGAATTGAGTTTGACACCCCTGGCTTACACCAACCCAATCCTCTGCGCTACAGATGAGTCAATTTGTTGCTCACAGATCCTCTAGCACCACTGTCACAGCTCAGGCACTGGTCCGAGAGAGAGATATTAACAAGGTTCCAGATTGCTGGAGAGTAATCCTGACCCATAGGTTGATAGAGAAAGAGGATGAAGCTGAGGGTAGGAGAGCTGTTACTGTGGTGATACAAACATGAACTAAGCTATGTGGATATACAAGATATTTGACAATGCATGTTTGGATGATCTTGCAGGAGGGATACTCCCCACTGACTATGGCAGTGAAGGAGAATCATGCCGAGATGGCCGAGTTCCTCCTCAAGGAGGGGGCCGACGTCAACACTAAGGACCAGGGACACAGGTGGGTTTGTGTGATGCTTTTAAAGATCAAATCCATTTTCCTGAGATGGAGAGATCCGGTTGAATAGTAAACAAATAATGAATTTCTTTGATTATAATTTCTTTGACAATTTTTAAAAACAGAACCACAAATGTGGATACAATGCATTTAACCATTTGTCGAGGATGATCCAAAGAAGTTACATTTTAAAAGTAGGTGGACACCTGCTCGTCGAACATCTCATTCCAAAATCATGGTCATTAATATGGAGTTGGTCCCCCCTTTTGCTGCTATAACAACCTCCACTCTTCTGGGAAGGCTTTCCACTAGATGTTGGAACATTGCTGCGGTGCCTTGCTTCCCTTCATCCACGAGCATTAGTGAGGTCTGGCACTGATGTTGGGCGATTAGGCCTGGCTCGCAGTCGCCGTTCCAATTCATCGCAAAGGTGTTCGATGGGGTTGACGTTAGGGCTTTGTGCAGGCCAGTCAAGTTCTTCCACACTGATCTCAACAAACCATTTCTGTATGGACCTCGCTTGTGAACGGGGGCATGCTGAAACAGGAAAGGGCCTTCCCCAAACTGTTGCCAAAAAGTTGGAAGCACAGATTTGTCTAGAATGTCATTGTATGCTGTAGTGTTAAGATCCCCCTTCACTGGCACTATGAAAAACAGCCCCAGACCATTATTCCTCCTCCACCAAACTTTACTGTTGGCATTATGCATTCGTGCAGGTAGCTTTCTCCTGACATCCGCCAAACCAAGATTTGTCTGTCGGACTGCCAGATGGTGATGCGTGACTCATCACTCCAGAAAACGCGTTTCCACTGCTCCAGAGTCCAATGGTGGTGAGCTTTACACTCCTCCAGCCGACGCTTGGCATTGCCCATGGTGATCTTAGGCTTGGTTGCGGCTGCTTGTCAATGGAAACAAATTTCATCAAGTTTTCGACAAACAGTTATTGTGCTTACATAGCTTCCAGAGGCAGTTTGGAACTCGGTAGTGAGTGTTGCAGCCCGAGGACAGACGATTTCTAAAAGCTACGTGCTTCTGCACTTCGTGGCTTAGCTGTTGTTGCTCCTAGACCTTTCCACTTCACAATAACAACACTTACAGCTGACCTGGGCAGCTCTAGCAGGGCAGAAATTTGACAAACTGACTTGTTGGAAAGGTGCTGTCCAATGACGGTGCCACGTTGAAAGTCAGAGCTCTTCAGTAAGGCCAGTGTTTTTCTATGGAGATTGCATGGCTGTGTGCTCGATTTTAAAGACTTGTCAGCAACAGGTGTGGCTGAAATCACCAAATCCACAAATTACATACATTTGGCCAAACTTCAAACATGTTACACATTCACAGCTAAAAGCTAAATTGCAGTAAAAATCACATAGCCAAAATAATTTAACTGTGCAAAACATAACACATTTGTATCGTCCTCCAGATGGTTGCTGTCCTTGGGAATAGATGGCAGAACTAGCCAGCCAGCATCATTTACTGTCCAATCCGTTTTGGTTGCGACGACTTGCAAGTAGCTTGGCTCCGCCTTCCCTTGCACATTTTGCCATTGCCTCGCCATCCTCACTGAGTCGAGTCGGCTCAGTCATTACGCTAAACCTGCCCAAGTGATCTCCATTGGCTGAATGGTCTCCCAGTCCCGGTGTAGCATGCTTCCATTACAGCGCCACGATTCAGCACGAGTCCAGTCTGTCCTAGCCTCCCGACACCTCAGAAGAAATCCCCGGCATGAGCTCCCCAAGGACAGTATGTTCAAATGAAAACCGCATTGGCAAAGCTAGCAGCTATCTTAGCAGTCCAATAGCTCTAATATATTTCCTGCTGCTATTGAAAAGAACAGATCCCAGATTTACTTGATCTCTATTTAATTATCTACCAATAGCTTGCAGAAAAATAATTGAACATAAAAACACTAAATATAATAACATTTGCTAGCTCTTAACAGCTCAGCTTGGCTGCCCCCTAGGTTGCCATGACAACTCTTCCTTCTTTCTTCCCTGCCTTGATGTAATCTGTGATCTGACACACATTAATAGGTGATGGCATGGGTTCCATTACTTAGCTTTTGTCATATCAGTGATTAGGTTACTTCAAGGAAGGGAATGGAATTTTTGAGTGCTTGATTCTGATATTGGAGAATGCACAGACCGATATGTGCACGTTTATTCAACCTCCATCTTGTGCTACCTTTAGGTCCCCATTGATGATCGCTGCTTGCAATGGACAAATCAGTATGGTGCGGCTACTCCTGCAGTACGACGCAGACATCACCTTAAAGGACAATAATGGATGGTCGTCCGATGACTATGCTGTGATGAACGGACACCACGCGTAAGTACTCAAACTGTCAATTCCTTAGACATGGAATCATGTAGTAACCAAAAAAGTGTTAAACAAATCAAAATATATTTTATATTTGAGATTCTACAAAGTAGCCACCCCTTGCCTTGATGACAGCTTTGCACACTCTTAGCATTTACCTGGAATGCTTTTCCAACAGTCTTGAAGTTCCCACATCTGCTGAGCACTTGTTGGCTGCTTTTCCTTCACTCTGCGGTCCCACTCATCCCAAACCATCTCAATTGAGTTGAGGTCGGGTGATTGTAGAGGCCAGGTCATCTGATCCATCACTCTCCTTGGTCAAATAGCCCTTACACAGCCTGGAGGTGTGTTGGGTCATTATCCTGTTGGAAAAACAAAATATAGTCCCACTAAGCGCAAACCAGATGGGATGGTGTATCGCTGCAGAATGCTGTGTTAGCCGTGCTGGTTAAGTGTGCCTTGAATTCTAAATAAATCACAGACTATGTCACCATTAAAGCACCATCACACCACCTCCTCCATGCTTCATGGTGGGAACCACACATGCAGAAATCATACTCTGCGTCTCACAAAGACACAGCGGTTGGAAGCAAAAATCTAAAATTTGGATTCGTCAGACCAAAGGACAGATTTCCACCGGACTAATATGCCAAGCGTCACGTCTGGAGGAAACCTGGCAACATCCCTATGGTGAAGCATGGTGGTGGCAGCATCATGCTCTAGGGATGTTTTTCAGTGGCAGGGACTGGGAGACTAGTCAGGATCGAGGGAAAGATCTAACGGAGCAAAGTACAGAGGGGTATCCTTGATGAAAACCTGCTCCAGAGTGCTCAGGACCTCAGACTGGGGCGAAGGTTCACCTTCCAACAGGACAACGACCCTAAGCACATAGCCAAGGCACTGCAGGAGTGGCTTCGGAATATCAGATCAAACATCTCTGGAGAGACCTGAATATAGCTGTGCAGCGACGCTCCCCATCCAACCTGATAGAGATTGATAGGATCTGCAGAGAAGAATAGGAGAAACTCCCCAAATACAGGTGTGCCAAGCTTGTAGCGTCATACCCAAGAAGACTCAAGGCTGTCATTGCTGCCAAAGGTGCTTCAACAAAGTACAGAGTAAAGGGTCTGAATACTTATGTCAAAGTGATATTTCAGTTAAAAAATATATATTTAATCCATTTGCAAAAATGGACCTAACCTGTTTTTGCTTTTTCATTGTGGGAGATTGTGTGTAGATTGAGGGGGGGGGATAATTTTGATCAATTTTGGAATAAGTCTGCAACGTAACAAAATGTGGAAAAAGTCAAGGGGTCTGAATACTTTCCGAATGCACTATATACTCTACATGGCCAACAGTATGTGGATCCCTGCTTGTCGAACATCTCGTTCCAAAATCATGGGCATTTATATGGAGTTGGTCCCCCCTTTGCTGCTTTAACAGCCTCCACTCTTCTGGGAAGGCTTTCTGCTATATTTTTGAAACATTGCTGTGGGGACTTGCTTCCATTCAGCCACCGGCATTAGTGAGGTCGGGCACTGATGTTGGGTGATTAGATCGAGATCGGTGTGAAGAAATTAACTGGCCTGAACAGAGCCCTTACATCAACCCCATCAAACACCATTGGGATAGATTGGAAAGCCAACTGGGAGCTTTTTATTACTTTTATTGTTATTATTATGTGTTATTACTTTTCAATTTTTTTCTCTACCTTGTTGAGAAGGGCCCATAAGTTAGCATTTTACTCTTAGTCTACACCTTTTCTTTACTGTTTGTTTACGAAGCGTCTGACGGATAACTATTAATTTGAACAGCACTATGATGTTTGCCAAAAGGCACCTAAAGTACTCTCAGACCCTGAAAAATAAGATTATCTGGTCTGATGAAACCACATTCACAAAGCTGCGGTGCCAGACAGATTGCCAGGACGTGTACTCAAAATATGCACGGACCAACTGGTGTCTTCACTGACATTTTCAACTTCTCCCTGACCGAGTCTGTAATACCTACATGACAAAAGGAACACCTATTTGAGATTTCTGTTCATTGTCCACAGCCTTGCGTTCAACACCATAGTTCCCACAAAGCTCATCACTAAGCTAAGGACCCTGGAACTAAACACTTACCTCCGCAACAACACATCTGCCACGCTGATCCTCAACACTGGTGCCCCTCAGGGGTGCGTGCTTAGCCCCATCCTGTACTCCCTGTTCACCCATGATTGCTTGGCCAAGCACGACTCCAAGACCATCATTTAGTTTGCTGACGACACAACAGTGCCTGATCACCGACAACGATGAGATGGCATATAGGGAGGAGGTCAGAGACCTGGCCGGGTGGTGCCAGGACAACAACCTATCCCTCATGTTAAGCAAGACAAAGGAGCTGATCGTGGACTATAGGAAAAGGAGGGCGGAACAGGCTGCCATTCTCATCGACGGGGCTGAATTGGAGCAGGTCGATAGTTTCAAGTTCCTTGGTGTCCACATCACTATCATGGTCCAAATACACAAAGACGGTTGTGAAGAAAATGGCACGACAACACCTTTTCCCCAACAGGAGACTGACATGATTTGGCATGGGTCCCCAGATCCTCAAAAAGTTCTACAGCTGCACCATCGAGAGCATCCTGACCGGTTGCATCACCACCTGGTAGGGCAAGTTCTCGGCATCTGACCGTAAGGCGCTACAGAGGGTAGTGCGTACGGCCCAGTACATCACTGGGACCAAGCTTTCTGACATCCAGGACCTATATACTAGGCGGTGTCAGGGGAAGGGCAAAAAGTTGTCAGACTCCAGCCACCCTAGTCATAGACTGTTCTCTCTACTACCGCTCGGCAAGCGGTACTGGAGCGCCAAGTCTAGGACCAACAGCTTCTACCCCCAAGCCATAAGACAGCTGAACAATTAATCAAATGGCCACCCGGACTATTTACATTGACCCCCCCTTTGTTTTTACACTGCTGCTACTCGCTGTTTATTATCTATGTGTAGTCACTTTACAAATGACCACGACTAACCTGTAGGCCCGCTCATTAACTTTTTATATAGCCTCGTTATTGATATGTAATTTTCTTGTTACTTTTAGATAAAAAAAGTTTTTTCAACTTTAGTTTATTTAGTAAATGTAACTGTTTCTTGATCTGTGTTGTTGGTTAAGGGCTTGTAAGTATTCGTTGCATGTGGCAAATAACATTTGATTTGATTTGTTGTCCGTTGTCTTTTCTTAGTTGTTATAGCACAGTTAACAGATTTTCTATTCTTGTTCCACCAGCCATATTGTCTCCGTGTTCTGATGTACGCCTGTGTGTCTGTCTTGTTCTTTTTATGTGACTTATGCTGGTGACGAATCCAATTTCCTCTTCCGGGGTCAATAAAGTTTATTTAACAGTAGATGCATTTCCAATCCTGTGTCATCCTTGTTTCAGTTGTTCCCATCTCATTATTGAGCACGGCACCAAGAGGAAGTCCATGCCGTCTCCCGCCCACCCCCCGGCCAAAAAGAAGCGAGCTTCCATGTTGTGCAGCCCTTCCGAAGAAGCAGGCTTCTCTCTGGGGGGACCAGCAACTGACAAAGATGGTACATAAAGGATTCCATTTCACCTCATCATAATGTTACATTGATTTATGTGTGTTTACTAATGACTATAACGCAAATGTGAGTTACTGTATGTATTGTCTTCTGTAACAGGTTATGGCAATGTGCAATTTTTCATGTTCATTTCCATGTTAATATTATTCATTCACCTCGATTGTTTCATTTACCCCTCATGCAATACCACTTGGCTGGATCTAGAGAAAGGAGCGAGTGAAGGAGGGAGAGGTATTGCCAGCAGTGAAAATAGCACAACAAGATCAGACAAACTTGTAAAGCATTGTGTAATTTCAGAGATGAAAGGAACATATTTGTGAGGCATTTAGGCTACTGTATCTTCTATCTAAGGTCTAACTTTGGTATTTAACTGACTCATTTGTGTTCAGCTAGCGTTGGCCTTCTTGATCCCAACGGGGATAGACGTCTGAGCTTGTTGTTCTATACACTTGATTGCAGTGTTTTGTAGTGAGCTTTTCTCCCGGTGGCTTTTCTCATTTGAGATAGTTAGGGTGTGAAAATCTGCAGTGTAAGATTAATAATTTCATGGTGAAGCTGTAGATGTATGTCTTTTGTTATTTGTGATCATCAGCTGATTTTTTAAAATGTTATCACACCTAGAACTGTTGAAAGTGATCCTTGACAATACTAATTTGGCTTACCGTGTTGCAGATGTTGAAGACCAGTCGCAAACGGAGTCAATAAGTCGGTAAGCAATGACCATCCTTATCTCGCGAGCTTACATTCTGTTTCAAGCGCAGTGGTCAGGATATGGGGATCAGGCGTCATCTTCTCTGATATAGTAAGTACATTTGCACAACCATGAACCTCATTACTTCTCTGCATCAAATTGACTTACATTTTAGGGCGTCAAAAAGTGCAGCTGACGATTCCTGGCCATCCTCAGATGAAGAGGACGAATTGGATATAACCCCAAAGGTCTTTATGATGAATCCATTATTTGCACAACCATCTGTTGATTCATTTTGAGTTTGACTAGCTGTATGATTTTACTTTTATCTTACAGAAACATCCAAAGCTAAACCTAAAGAAACTGATGAATGCCTCCAAAAAGGGAAAGAATGACGGTAATATTTTAAGTTTGTTCACTTATTAGTAACCCTCTGTTAGCCTGTGGCTGTGTAGTAACTTATCACCCCTGCCCTGTAGCTGTAACTGATCTCGAAAAGCCATGGAGCGGCCCTGAGGCCGAGAGCGAGAACCGAGTCCAGAGAAACCCATCCCTTCCCAAGGCTTTCCCACCCAGCAGTGCCCCCCAGCATCTAGTCTCCCCCTCACCCTCTGCCTCCTTTACCTCCAAACCTGCCCAGATGACCTCTACCCGTCTCCAGAGTTCCAGAAAGGTAATGTAGTGTAGCTAACACTGTGTTAACTTGAGCTTCTGTGTGACACCCTTCTCTCCCTTTTCTTCTTTTACTCATCCATTAACACATTTACAAGCAGAAGGCGACGGAGCGGAGCTGGAGGAGACTCAGGGGAGTGAGCTGCCCTCCGAGCAGCCGTCTGGTAGTAAGGCGAGAGGTAGAGACTCACCTGAGGAAAGCCCCGAGGGAGATGAGGATGATGATGATGAGGACGAAGATGATGACGAAGACGATAAAGACGACGAGGATGAAGATGATGATGACAATGAAGATGACGATGATGAGGAAGATGAGGATGATGAAGATGACTATGAAGAAGAGCAGGAAGATGAAGAGGAGGAAGAGTGTGACGTTGCTGCAACTTCGGTCAAGGCAGAAGGAATTGGCGCAGAGGAAGTGCCCAAAATGTACAGTGCTGAAGCTGTTGATATTGTTGATGAGGATCATCAAACTATTCCCGGTATTAAGTTCTCTGATAGTGTAGTAGCTGATTCAGAATATGTCGATACAGCTGGAGAGATGGGGGCTCCTACGAATGTTTTCAATGCGGAGAGCCAAGCCAATGAGAGAATGGTTCCTGAGATTCTATTTGGAACATCAAACTATGGTATCCCAGCGGCTCTAGATGTAGAGGAGGACTGTGTGGTGTCAGCCATCAGGGTAGAGTCCAGGTTTTCAGATGAAGAGGAGAGTTTAGGTTATGAGCTAAATGGTACATCAGATCATAAGTTTGTTCCAGAGCCAGGTTTTCCGGCAGTGCCCAAGACTCCCCCACACAGCACAGGAGTTCTTCCATCACAGAGAAACTTGGATGATTTTGATGATGATGAAGAAGAAGGGATTGGTGATGAAGATGCACCTGCAGACTACTGGAGTGATGAGGAAAAGCTTATTGCTTTAGATCATACCTCAACTCTTGGGGAGCCGAAAAACACAAGCACAGTTTCTCATGGTGAAACGCATAGGCCAAGATCTTCAGACGATTCCTTTGATTCCAAAGATGATGATGACATTGCTAAACCAAAGGTAGATGAAAATGACAAAGTCGATGGTGCTTCAACAACTAAAGAAGATGAGGTAATTGATGAGATTTCCCATCTTGAAGGAGAAGATCTAAGATCAGATTTCCAACTAGAACCATCAACCTCCCCCGTGCAAAGCATATCACCAAAGTCCTTCTGGAATTCTTCATCAGATGACAATGTCAAAAAAGGTGCCTCACCCATTAGAGATGGATGTTTAGAAGTTCATGTTTCAGTAGAGGCTGGTAAGTTGTCACCAAGCCTGAGTGTCGCAGCATCAAGAATCCGGGCCGAGGACCAACAGCGTTCTGATGATTCATGGGAAGACGACGATGTGGTAGATGAAGGTGAGGAGATGCCAAAAGACGATTCCTCTCCTGCAGAGTCTCCAGAACCAGGAGAGAAAAAGGCTGCCATTAAAGAATCATTTGATGATAATTTACCAGGAATTGGTGAACAAGTTGAGGATAAAAATATGTATGATGATGATGGTTCGGATGATGATTACTATGTGAATAGGGATGTAGCGGCTACAGGGTCTCCTGAACCTGAAGAAGCCATTGCTCCCATTCAACACAAGACAGATGAGAACTCTCCTCGTAACTGGACAAGCCCTCCATGGTCCCCCAGAAGAGAGATAAAGGACATGGACAATTTGGGGAGAGGGCCTTCAACTCCAAGAGATTTGCTATCACTAATATCCAGGCCTCCGAGTGCAAATGAGCAGAGGTTGACATCAAGAGACTTGGTATCACCAATATCAAGGCCTACGAGTAAAGTATCTAGGCCTGCAATTACAAATGAGCGGAAGTTGACACCAAGAGATTCACGATCACCTATAGCCAGGCCTGAGAGTACAGATGAGCAGAAGTTGAAGCCAAGAGACTCACGATCACCAATATCCTGGTCTACGAGTGCATTATCCAGACCTACTACTGCAAACGAGGAGATGTTAAGTAAAGGGGCTGATGAACTGGATCTCTCTCAACCCCAAAAGGATGTTGAGTCAGATGAGTCAGTTCCTGTGTCAATGATTGATGATTGGCAGGATGAAAAAGAGATAGCAGACGACAAGGGACAGGATAATGCCATGAGTGACAAAGAGAGAAGCGAAGACACTGACAGCCAATACCAAAAACTGCAATACGATTTTGCCGGTGGTACTATTAAAGTTCCTGATGAGGGAAATGATTTTGATAACACACAAGGAATTCTAGGAGAAGAGGACATTGAGAGCATTGGTGAGAACTACGATGTGAAATCAGGTAGACTTCCAGTGACACCAATAAAACATAGTCTTGAGACTCGTAAAATGTTTGGAAATACTTCAAGTGAAGACGAGGCTGCCTCAGACCTTGATTCCGAGGATGACCCAACGCCTGATGCCATGAATGCTGCTCACACTCCAATAGAGGATATAGATCAAATCTCTGACGAACAAGGTGGACTTGACCAGGAGACTACTGACCAGAATGACCCTAGTGAAACTCATGAGGCCAACCCTGAGAAGGATGACGTCGAGCTACAGAGTACCCACAGCAAAGACCGTAGTTATGTCGCTGCTGTTCAGCAGCATGAGTCTGACATGAGTGATGGATTTTCAGATCAAGAGGAAGAATTGCCTCAAACAGACATTGATGATGTCGATGTTGATTCACCCTTCGAGGATGAGCCAGAGTACGTTGAAAGGGAAACATTAGAGGTTAGAGACAATGAAGACCCAGTCAAAGGCATCAATCTGCCTATCAAATGGGTAAGAGTTATAGGTGGTGAGTTATAGTACAACAACTAGGCTTTAGGCATGTAGTTCAATGTTTTCTTTTGATTCCTTCAAACACAAACCAATATTATAAACGAATCATCATCGAAAAGGTGCTTGTTTTTCTCCACTCAGGAAAAAGATTCCACTGAGGATGAAGAAGATTATGATGAAGACAGAGGTGGTGATGAAGAAGATGAGGAAGAGAAAAGCTTCGAGGAGATGGGAGAGACAAAATATCAGATAGAAGAGGAGAAAGACGATTCCCTTGTTGATGATTCACCAGTCCCTGGAGGTGAAGACACCTCCAAAGAAAAACAAAGAGGTAACTTGCTAAATCTAGAGAGAAATATCTCTCTGTCCAGAGAGTACTTTACTTGAAATATATATATATATTTTTAAATGCAACATTTGGAAACAATTCCTTCTTAGATTTCCTTTCTGAGTTGGGTCTGGAGAAGGGAGATGATGAGGAAGACTCATGGGACACTGAGGTACTGTAAAAAAAACAAGGAATATTTTTGGACTCCCTGGTAGCATTGGCCAATGGCCATACTGTCAGATTTACTAACAGACAAACTCCTCTTCCAGTCTGGCTCTGTCAGTCCCAGAAAACAGCATGGCCGAGATCCTGCGAAGGTGCCACGTGTTTCCATTATTTCAGGGGAGAACAAAGAAGGTAATTCTCATTCTCACATTTATCTGTAAAACGTTTAACCCCATCAGCACTTGATGCTCTCTAAGCAAAAGGATGGATGACTACTGTTATAGCTTTCTTTGCAATCATTCTAGCTGAATGATAGCCACATTAGCAGCTAATTAGCGTTTCATTTTTGGGGGGTAAATACAGGTAAATATATTGCCGTCATTTCCTGTCAAACTCTGATACCTCCTGCTCCTCGACCTGTTGCTTCGGCTTGTTGTTTCCAAAGTTTTTTTTACTTGGTTTTATAAGTGTTTGTGTCAACACCTGCTACCAACTAGCCAGCTAGCTAGCTAGGTTGCAATGGAGCCCGCTTCACCTGGAATATCTAACAAACATTTCCAGCGCTGTAGAAGCTGTGTTTATTATGCGCTGGTCCGGGACAGTAATGACAATCCAGAGTTCCAATGTGGCAATTGTTTGCTAGCGGAGGATTACAGGAATGAGGTGGCTATGCTTAGCAAGCAAATCTCAATTTTGCATGAATTTATGAGGAAAATGCAAATCAGAACTTTCTCGTTCTCAACTCCTATGGCTTGATGCCACTCGGGCCTGATGGATATTTCTCTGACTTGTCATCTGTCCCTATCCGAATGGTCTGTGCTGCCTGGAATTTGTGTGCCAAAGAAGTCGTCTCCATTTACTTCTCCTCCTTCATCTTGTAATGAAGACTGTTCCAATCAGCGCTGGTCCCATGTCCCAAGTTGTGGAAACCAAACGCAGCGGCATGCTGCTAAGTGGACGAGATTGACTGCAAGAGGTTCGGAGCAGATTGACATAAGAAGTAGCATCGCTGCACTGGTGCCTGATCTACCTGCACCGTCATTGCTGGGATTGCCTGTGTCATTGATTGCCTGTGTCATTGATTCCCACATGAACTATGATAGACTCTTTTCCTGATGCAAGTGCTGTCCTCCTGACTGTTGATAGGCTGAGAGAGCACAGGAGCCAATCACAATGTTTCACCACATTCCCATTTGTTCTCTTGCAGATATAAGAAATTATGATAATGATGCCGACAATGTCCCAGAAAAGGTGAGTACAGACGTCGGGAAAACACTCAAAGTTAAGAGCCACTATTCTTGGTGTGAAATGTAACAATATTTTCCTCTCGGTCTCAACAGCCAGAGAAAATCAAAAGGGAAACTCTGTCCATCTTGACCAAGCTTGAACTGTCCAAAAAAGATGCTGACAAAAAGACTGGTAAGGAAAGTTTTTTTTTTTTTTTGTGCTATAGTATTTATTTATGCCATTTTGATGTATTATATACTTTAAAAATAAGCCCTTCTATTTGTGCAACATTTTCCCATATTCTCTTCTACAGACATAATGGAGGAGCTTGGGTTGGGTGATGTTGATGATCTTGAAGGTAACTTCACAACTAAATTAGTTAGTTTACCACGTTCAATACCTTGAATCTACCAGAGAATTAATGTTAACAATTTCTTTCTTTCATTTAACACTTTTAAGAAGCTAAAAAAAATCTTGCAGGTCAGTGCATACCTCCAGTAGGAATAGATTCAATGTTTTGTGATTCTATGTAGTTTTTCTATTTGTAGTGCTACTTCATCGTCTGAAATGATTGACACTTGATGAAGATGACAAATAATGACTGTATAAAAAAATTATTCAAATTCATTCAGATTATTCAAAAATATTATTCAAATTATTCAAATACTGAGCTATGTGGTATGCAAAAAAAAGGGTGAAATTATATTAATGTGGATGCTACTATGATTACGGATAATCCTGAATGAATTGTGAATAATGATGAATGAGAAATTTAGTGTCAAAGATCATACCCACAAGTAATGCTAACCTCCCCTGTCATTGGTAATGGTGAGAGGTTAGCATGTCTTGGGTGTATGATCTTTGACCCTCTGTAACTTTCTCACTCATCATTATTCACGATTCATTCAGGATTATCTGTAATCAAGGTAGCATCCACATTAATGTCATGTTTAGAATCATATTGCTTTCTTATTTACAATAAAAGTGACTCCAAAATGACAATCCAGTATTTACCATTCATTTCTATTGGGCCCAAAATAATCTGAAACACAACCAAAACGAACTGCAAATGCGTCCAACAAGTTAACAACCTCTTTAGGATCGGACCTTTAAAAAAAAAAAAATGTTTGCTTAAAATGACATACCCAAATCTACGGTTCAAGTCGGAAGTTTACATAAACCTTAGCCAAATACATTTAAGCTCAGTTTTTCACAATTCCTGACATTTTAATCCCCGTAAGAATTCCCTGTTTTAGGTCAGTTGGGATCACCACTTTTATTTTAAGAATGTGAAGTGTCAGAATAATAGTAGAGTGAAGGATTTATTTCAGTTTACTGTTTACTGTTTACAGACAGATTATTTAATTTATAATTCACTGTATCACATTCCTAGTGGGTCAGAATTTTACATACACTCAATTAGTATTTGGTAGCATTGCCTTTAAATTGTTTAACTTGGGTCAAATGTTTTTGGTAGCTTCCCACAATAAGTTGGGTGAATTTCGGCCAATTCCTCCTGACAGAGCTGGTGTAATTGAGTCAGGTTTGTAGGCCTCCTTGCTCGCACACACTTTTTCAGTTCTGCCCACAAATGTTCTATGGGATTGAGGTCAGGGCTTTGTGATGCCCACTCCAATACCTTGACTTTGTTGTCCTTAAGCCATTTTGCCACAACTTTGGAAGTATGCTTGGGGTTATTGTCCATTTGGAAGACCCATTTGCAACCAGGCTTTAACTTCCTGACTGATGTCTTGAGATGTTGCTTCAATATATCCACATAATTTTCCTTTCCTCATGCTGCCATCTATTTTGTGAAGTGCACCAGTCCCTCTTGCAGTAAAGCACCCCCACAACATGTTGCTACCATCCCCGGGTTTCACGGTTGGGATTGTGTTCTTCGGCTTGCAAGCCTCCCCGTTTTTCCTCCAAACATAACGATGGTCATTAGGGCCAAACAGTTCTATTTTTGTTTCATCAGACCAGAGGACATGTCTCCAAAAAGTACGATCTTTGTCCCCATGTGCAGTTGCAAACCATAATCTGGCTTTTTTATGGTGGTTTTGGAGCAGTGGCTTCTTCCTTGCTGAGCGGCCTTTCAGGTTCTGTTGATATAGGACTCGTTTTACTGTGGATATAGATTATTTTGTATCTTTTTCCTCCAGCATCTTCACAAGATCTTTTGATGTTGTTCTGGGATTGATTTTCACTTTTTGCACCAAAGTACGTTCATCTCTAGGAGACAGAACGCGTCTCCTTCCTGAGCGGTATGACAGCTACGTGGTCCCATGGCGTTTATACTTGTGTACTATTGTTTGTACAGATGAACATGGTACCTTCAGGCGTTTGGAAATTGGTCCCAAGGATGAGCCAGACTTGTGGCGGTCTACATTTTTTTTCTGAGGTCTTGGCTGATTTCTTGTAATTTTCCCATGATGTCAAGCAAAGAGTCACTGAGTTTGAAGGTAGGCCTTGAAATATATCCACTGGTACACCTCCAATTGACTCAAATGATGTCAATTAGCCTATCAGAAGCTTCTAAAGCCATGACATAATTTTCCGGAATTTTCCAAGCTGTTTAATGGCACAGTCAACTTGGTGTATGTAAACTTCTGACCCACTGGAATTGCGATACAGTGAAATAATCTGTCTGTGAACAATTGTTGGAAAAATTACATGTCATGCACAAAGTAGATGTCCTAACCGACTTGCCAAAACTATATTTTGTTAACAAGAAATTTGTGGAATGGTTGAAAAACGAGTTTTAATGACTCCAACCTAAGTGTATGTTAACTTCCGACTGTATTTGCCTGTAGCTCAGGACCTGAAGCAAGTATATTCATATTCTTGATACCAAAGGAAACACCTTGAAGTTTGTGGAAACGTGAAATTAATGTAGGAGAATTTAACACATTAGATCTGGTAAAAGATAAAACAAAGAAAAAAACATGCGTCCCCGTCCATCTTGAAATGCAAGAGAAAGGTTGCTATGTACTGTTCCAGGTTAGGCGCATTTTCGATTTTGGCCACTAGATGGCAGCAAAGTTCTGCACAGTTTTAGTCTGATCCAATGAACCACTGCATTTGTTCAAAATGTTTTATCAAGTCTACCCAAATGTGCCTAATTTGGTTTGTTGATACATTTTCAAGTTCATAACTGTGCACTCTCCTCAAACAATAGCATTGTATTCTTTCATTTTAGTAGCTACTGTAAATTGAACAGTGCAGTTTGATTAAGAAGAATTTAAGCTTTCTGCCCATATCAGATATGTCTATGTCCTGGGAAATGTTCTTGTTGCTTACAACCTCATGCTAATCACACTACGTTAGCTTAACCGTCCCGTGGGGGGAAACTGATCCTGTAGAGGTTTTAAGAGTCACAAGCTTATTGTAGTCATTGCGTGCTAGAAATATGGATCCAAATACTAAACCTTTGACTGCTTTATAAGAATCTTTGGGGGTGTCAATAATTTGACTTTTACCTTTTTGACAGAAAAAAGGTATTACTTGTTAAACAAAATATCTTTCTCTGAGCATTTGTATTAGAATAAAATAATTTAATTTCCACATTTTTTTTGGTGTACAATATAGCTAATTATTTTATACAGTCATTATTACTTATCTTTATCAAGGGTGTCAATAATTTCAGACCCCACTGTAGATTGGGGGTAAGGCCCTGTGTTAGACTAGCGTCCTGTCCAGGGGGTGTACTTGTACATAAAGCTGCCTAACGCTACAGAAACAGGAGATAGGCTCTTGCTATGAGCTGTTCTGGCTCAAACAAGCCAAGGCTCGTGCAAGGCTACTTACTTTGCTAAAATTGATCCCCTCAGAAATACTGATTGTCTGACTGTTGTCTCCTGTGTTGCTGGTGCAGATGCCTCTGATTGGGACACGGCCAGCACCGCCAGCAGGAGAACCCTCCCCGGCCACGGATTGCCTTCCCTCGGTGGCGAGGAGCTGAGGGAGGAGGCCTCTTCCCGATCCCCCGTCCCTCTCCCGGCTGTCCAGGAGCAGGAGCCAGATGCCGATATAGCAGTAATAGCGGAGAGGAGCGGTCCTGAGGAGAAGACATACTTTCATTCGGAGAGACCCCTCCCATTGGCCAGCCCGCGCTCCCTTACCCCTCAAACCCAACCCCAGCCATGTGCTCGGAAGATGCAGCCCCAGAGAACAGAGTGTGAGGAAGGTAAGGGAGTAAGGAGATTATAGATACTGCATGTACTTTTGAGTTTATTTCTGGCTAACTTTAGAAAGGCTTTTTGCCCATTGGTGCCAAGGATGTAAGCAGTGCATAAATTCACTTTTTCTTCCTTGTTCTTAGACTTTGGTTGGGATTCTGACCAAGTGAATACCTCTACCCCCAGCCCAGTCAGGACTGGGAAGCAACTACCAAACTTAACAGAGACCGTCACAGTGTTGAAACCTAGTGAGTAACCTAAAGTTTACCTAATTAATTAGCGTTGATTTAAGACGGACTATTTGCAGACGTACGTCCACTGCTGCTCTTGTTAAAACAGGTTCTCTCTCCCTGCAGATAACCCTGTGCGTGAGCCCTCTCCAGTGAAGCAAGAGAGTGAAAGCAGTCCAGAGCCCGAGGAGCAGGCACAAGAGGTGGGGGGCCTTAGTCAGGGAAAACCTTCTCCAGCTTACCTCATCTCATACTTCCGCCAAATCACTACATATTCCCTGCTTTTAAAATATATCTAACGTTTTTTACTTGACCACCTCTAACCTACCTCGTCACATTTGCTACTTCACAATAGTGTCGTGTACTGTATATTCCCCATCTTACAATATAGCCGATCATACGCACGGCATAGTTACAAGTAATCTACATCACCTCTACTGCATCTCGTCTCTAGTCTCTCATCACCCACTACACAGACTTCCTTATGAACACCCTATGTAGCCCCTAACTGACAGAGTAGGCAAAACTATACTGAACAAAAATTTAAACGCAACATGACCTGACTGCAGTTCGGCGTCGTAACTGATTCAGTGGGAAAATTTTGGCCTTCGATGGCCGCTGGAGAAGTGTGATGAAGATGAAGCTCGGTTTCAACTGTACCGGGCAGATTGCAGACCGGTACACCGGTATGGTGTCATGTGGGCAAGTGGTTTGCTGATGTTAACATTGTGAACAGAGTGTCCCATGTTGGCGGTGAGGTTATGGTATGGGCAGGCATAAGCTCCGGACAACGAACACAATTACATTTTATCGATGGCAATTTGAATGCACAGAGATACTGTGACGAGATCCTGAGGCCCATTGTGACTATATGCGTAGGCCCTCACCGGTGAAGCAAGAGCAGTCCAGAGCCTGAGGAGCAGCCACAAGAGGTGGAGGCATTAGTCAGAGAATACCCTCTCCAGTTGACCTAATTTCCAGTTTACCTAATCTCCTACCCCCCCAAATCGCTACATTCCCCTACTTTAAATTGATTTAGCTTGTCTTATTTTACCACCTCAACCCTGGAGAGGAGTAGAATGGGCTCAATCAATATGCGCGAGGTGCAACCCAAAAATAATATGAGCATTTAGGAAGGAATAGCCGACGCTCACACTCATTAAAATCTAGATATTAAAATCTAGATATTAAAATCTTGACCGTTTGGCCATGACTACCTCCACCCTACCTCGTCACATTTTGTACATCATATTAGTGTAGTGTACAGTATATCCCCTACCTTACAATAAAGCCTATCATTCACCTGGCATAACTACATTTCATCCACATCACCCATCTCATCTGCCATCATCCCCTTCACAACAGACTGGCTTATGAACCACCTATGTAGTCCCTCTCTCAACCAGTGGGCAAAACGAGTTGCAATGACATCATTGAGTTCATTGCTAGCATAAGGACATTTTGTGGACGTCTTTTTAGCAACCAAAAAATACATGTTTATCTGGTTGTAAACTGATTATCTGAACAGATAATAACCAAAATATGTATGTTCTCTGGTTGTAACAATGGCTATATGACTTCTCATCTTTTCAACCAGAACCAGTTTACAATCAGGAAATGTATATCATTAATACTTAATGTTCCAAATTTTGACTGCTGGCCACTGACTATTTTATGAAATGTATGAAATATTAGTCTTGTTATTGTGGCAAAGTGGTACAAGTTTGAATGTTACCTGTATGCCCCTACACACAATTGTTTTTGAATGTTGGTGTTTTCAGTGTTTTTGAACATTCATGCTTTGTATACCCTAATTGTAAGATCCCATTGTAGGCGTCCGTGTTAACACCATTTCCTTTGTCTACTCATGCCATCAAAGGAGAAAGACGTTGCATCAGAGTTAGACGTAAGTAACCCGTGCCACCTTGGTCCTGTCGAGTCCCAAACTGGGGAGGAGCAGGAGGAGTACAAAGAGAAAGAAGGGAGATATGTAGTTAGAGAGGGAGACGGTAAAGAGGAAGAGCCAGGCTGGGAGAAACGTTATGGGAAGATCTGGGTGGAGTTAGAGAAGAGGGAGGTTAAGTCCTCCTACAGGAACGTGGCGGCCGAACTGAAGGAGAAATTTGGAGAACTTCCAGCTGAATCCGCCTCTGACGAAACTACAGAAGAAGAAGAAAAACGTGGGGAGAACGTAAAGATAGTTGAATCTCCCGCCAGAACCACTGAGGAAGAGTCCAGCAACGAAGAGGTGGGGGAGCCTATAGTCTGTCCGTTGAGCAGGGCAAGGAGGAGTAGCAGCAATGCAGTCCTGCTGACCATTTTTGAGCAGAGGGGGTCCGGGCTGGAGGACTCTCAGACCGAGTCGGCTGACAACTCCCTATGCGAAGACAGGACTCAGCATGGTGACAGCCCCGGGAGTCGCCACCTCTCCCCCAGTGCCGAGGACAGTGAGACGGGGGACCTGGAGGTCTTCTGTGGCATTGAGCCAGAGAACAGGTCTGCTTTGCCGCAACTGTTTGGGGAAATCGACAGAGAGCGAGAAGTAGACTACAATGTCGATAATGTCACCAAGACTTTCACAGATTGCAATGCAGCCTCAGTGGAACTCAAATCAGACCATGTTCATATGGATTCGTCCTTGAACAAAGGAGAGTCCAACCCTAGCCCAGACAAAGATGCCACTACCAAACCAAAGCCTGCCGCAGAGGAACGTTGGCCAGGGCAAGTCCAACAGGACGATGAGAAGAGCCCCTCCATGTACGAAGAAGAAACCGAAGTGCGTCCCTCCCAGTCTCAGCCCCCCTCATTGAGCAATGTGTGTCCCCCAGTTCCTTTACTTCCCTCAGACAAAGAGCTGGAAGAGGACCTTCGGAGGTTCAACCACGAGGTAGGGATGCTGAAGGTTGTGTTCCTGGATTTGGAGAAAGAGAAGGCCCTGCTCTGGAAAGAGGTAGAGGATTATGACTGCCCTCGCTTCCGTTATAGTCCCCCCAACTCTTTCTTGTTCTTTCTCTCTTTTTCTTTCTTCGCTTTTTCCATTACATCACCTCAGCTGAGTCTGTGTGAAAAAGGCCCAAAACAATGCTAGGGAAATACCTCTTGTAGACAACCTGTTTCACTCTTTTTCCCCCCCTTTTTTCCCTACTTCCTGCCAGTCCTCTTTTATTGGAAATTGTCGACATTTAATCATTTTTTTTCATGAAGCAAAGTGAGCATTATTTTTCTTTTTTTCCATGCCAGTTCTTCACTTAATCAACCACTCCCTCAACTAATGAGGTGCTGATTGTGGACAGCTCCCAGAGTGACATTTAACACCTCATTGGCCTCGTTTAAATCTCCTCTCTCCTTTCCTGCTTTAAGCTGATTGACATTTAAAGATCAGCACTATAAATGTCAGTCACACACAGGCCTCAGGAAGTTTTTTCTTTTTTTCTTTATATTTTTTTCTCTTTCTCTTTTCTTTCTTTCTTTTTCTCTCTCTCTCAGCTGTAGTAGCGTGTACTCCCAGGATTTCACCAACGCCTCATCATCCACACTCAAAGGGGCATCGCCCATCCATCTTCTCTTGTAGTGATTTGTTTTGCTTATTGTTGGGTCTTTTTCTCCATCGGTGTGCTTTGCATGCAGCCACATGTTGAGAAAACAGTTGTTTGCTACTCTGGTCATTTCTCATTTGCTCATTCTCCCTAGCTGGTGTGGTGTGAAGTGGTAAAAGTTTACCTATAGAAACACCTTTCTTTTCTATGAAAAGAAGCCACGTTGGACTGATGTGTTGGTGTAGCAGTTGTTTCATTTGCGCAGTGTTTTGTGCATGTTTTTGTTATGTCATTATTTAAAGCGATAGTTCAGCCAAATCTGCAAATATTAGCTAATGTTAGCATTTTCGAACAAAACCCAATGTAAGCCAATGTCCCCTAGATGGCATGCTCCAATCATCTCAAAGTATCTTTAAACCAAGTTGTTGAGTTACTAAAAAAAATCTAAAAATAATGTTTGATGATTTGGGCATGTTAACTGAAGGACATTGACTTACATTGGTCAAATGCTAATATTAGCGTTTGGGGCAGTGGCTAGTTTAACAAAACCAAAGCATGGATTGCTTTCTGTCCTTATCTGTTTGTTTTTGTTTGAAAATGCTGATGATTTCTAGGTAAGGATGCACAAATCTGGGTGAGCTATCCCTTTAATATGCTACTAATACCCTGTTATACTAAAACAGTTGCCACCTATAATCGTCAAGGTTGTTGAAAGTGTTAGGTTCTGACAAACAGAGTAAAAACTCAAACAGATGACTAGGAAAAAGCTCCAACCAAGTTTATTCACCCACTGGGTCAAACATTTGCGTAAGACAAAGACATGTTTACACAAGTACATATATTTATACCCTCCTTCTAGGCTGAGTGTCCTCCTTGCACATTTGGACAGCCAATGCATCTGTTGCTAGGCAGGACTTTAGTGGTGATTGTTCTTTCTCACTTCATCTGACCTGACCTCGGACCGGATTCCTCACTCCTCCCTAACTCATTGCTGTCCTACCTTATCTGTGACTGAAACCAGACTGTTTCCCTTTCTGCACTCCCCTTTCTCACTCAGTAGATGCAATCAATAAATCAAATGTAAAAAAGGCTTTATAAATACATCAGCCGACGTCACGAAGTGCTGTACAGAAACCCAGCCTTAAACCCCAAACAGCAAGCAGTTCCATCCACTCAGTTCTAATAGTGTAAGGTATTTCAAGTTAGAAGTTCGAATCCAAAAAAATGAATTTGGAAACACTCTTAACTAAAACATTTTGGCCAGCCTTTTGAATGTGTTTTTCCAGGCATTTTGGAAAATGTCTGCTCCGTGAAAGGTTAACATAGCTGTATGGTATTGCATAGGAGTGGAGCTGCCTGTAAAGCTGCTGCATCCCTGTAATTAAGCCTAACCATGGTTGCATCCAAATGGAACCCTATTCCCTACGGTGCACTACTTTTGGTCCAAAGTAGTGCACTATCTAGGGTATATGGTGCAATTTGGAGCATATTACATGAAGAAGGTGTTAGGTCTCTCAGGAGAGGGGTGACAGACTCAATTATGTACGGTAGTATACCTGCTCCAAAACATATTTTAAAGGACTGCTTAAACTTACCATTCTCAAACAGTATGTTTTATGTTAATTCGGCAGCTTTGATCATTAAACATTTAGCCTGTCTTTCCAGGTGGGCGAAGACAAGACAAAGGCCAACATGGAGGTGCTGCAAAAATCAAGTGCCTCACGGGTTGCTGGAGGATCAATGAGCAGACGGTGTGAACGTGAACTAGACCAAGAAGACGAGGAGAAACCCGAGACCAGTTTAGGACACCCTAAAGTGTCACGCAGTGGAAATGGAGCAACAGAAAGTGAACATCAGCTCAGAGCAACAGACCGTATTACCCAAAGACACTGGTCCAAAAGTCCAAAGAGGTATGCGTCTTTGTTTTGATTTAGCCCCCCCCCCCCCAATTAATTCCCTTTGCTTTGTCATTGTGCATAGCTTTAGGAGCCAGGCAATAAGGTTCCTGAAGGACAGAGGACAATCAAAACATGACTGACAGAATCAAGAGGCCGATGAGGCTCGGAGCAGTTATTTGCAAGAGCTGGATCAAATGAGCTCAGATATTAGTTGTAATTGTCACCTAAAGACCAGCAGTCCCAAAGGCAACCAAAGACCTTCGGTTACAATTATCTCCCTACCGCTCACCCTTGGCCCAACCCATTTCGATTAATTCAGCTCTGTAAGGTGAAAGCAATATAGTGGAAACACTGCAAATTCCTTGCTTATACTCATCCATGGGTCGAATTGATACCAGCTGGCAGACGGACGTCTTCCATTTTCATACATTGGTCCACTCTAAGACAATCACCTTGTTAAAGCTGTACTTTGGTTTGGTTTTGATTCCATCCCCTGTCCTTTTCCTTGCTGCCACTACTTAAATGACACATCCCACTCCAGAGCAATCAACCATATTCCCAGCTATTTGGCTACGGCTACATGTCACGGGGCATGACGTTCACCGCTAGGTCTATGCTCTCCCTAATGCGCTGACAGGGCCCTGGAGGACCAACTACATCATCAGCAGCAGAAGGAGGAGGAGGGGAGAGCTGTATCTAACGAGGCCACCTTACAGTTACCCTTTCTGGGGGGAGCCAGGCATGGCCGAGCCCCCCAGGCAGCTAACCATGTTAACGCAGGAGACCCCATCTCAGTGTTTGACGATAGTACTTTAAGTGAAGTGTCGGACGATGATGGAAGGTATATATGCAGTATGCCATTTTACATAACTGACGATGTCACTAACTCTGACAGTTTAATGATTGGTGGTGGGATATGATCTGGACTTTTCCTTTGACTGTTATCTGTTATATTTCTCTATTTTCTGCTTTCAAACATGTTGCATGTCAAACTCTTAAACGACTCATTTTGAAAGGTTTACTTGTGTTATACCATCGCGCTTCTACGAGTTAAGTCATGCTGCTCGTCGGAGAGCTCGAGGAGCGAGCATTCGTGACGTTTTCCAAAATAATCTTTCCCACTCTTCTTCTGTTTGTGTTTGTTTGTCGTTGTCAGGTCTCTATCTGCATGGCATCAGAAAGACAAGGTAAACTTCTGGCATACTCACTTTTCTTTTTGGTCTTTTTTCCCCTCCACTATTACCATGGCTTTCTTTGTGCACCCAAATGTTCATTCATTGAGAAAATGTCATGATAACATTTTTTTAAAGGTACATTACGCTCCAAAATCAAAGGTTGTAAATTCATTTATAGGCTATCTGTTTTGTAGATCTATATATCACAGTACACAATTAATGGAAATGATAAACACTTAGTTCACTAGAGCTGGGACGATTAACCAAAAATGACTGACACCGACATTGCCTTCCTCTTACCAAATTATTTTGCTTACGTCGGTAATGTTCAGTGATTTTGCGACAGAACGTTCCTGTCGATTGTTCTAAAACCATTATTTGGTCGATTCCTACTATAAAAGTATCAGCCTGTCCCCGTTTCCCTTTTGACTGCTGTGTGTTCGAGGCACTTTCACTCCCTCTACCCACTGTAGAGTGCGCACGGAGGGAGAGCTGCATTTTGATGGAATTACAGGAAAAATACAGTATTCAAAGCAACTACTGTTGTTCTAGTAACAGGGGAGAGGCACAGCTTTCTGTGAGTATATCATTTATCACCTCTTAATATTGAGGGAATGGCACCACTTTAGGCTATGTAGTATGGTTTTGATGCGCCCGCAGAGTGGAGCTCGTCATTTACGGTGAATAGGCCTCATCAAGTATTTGTATTTATTATGGATCCCCATTAGCTGCTGCCAAGGCAACAGCTACTCTTCCTGGGGTCCAGAAAAATTAAGGCAGTTATACATTTAAAAAAACATTACAATACGGTCATAACATATTTCACAACATAAGTGTGCCCTCAGGCCTCTACTCTACTGCCTCATATCTATATATCTATGTGTGTATAGTATAAAAGTGTGTTTGTATGCATGTGTCTGTTTGTGTTGCTTCACAGTTCCATAAGGTGTTTTAAAAAATATATCTATAAAATTTTACTGCTGGCATGAGTTACTTGATGTGGAATAGAGTTTCATGTAGTCATTGCTCTATGTAGTACTGTGCGCCTCCCGTAGTCTCTTCTGGACTTGGGGACTGTGAAGAAACCTCTGGTGGCATATCTTGTGGGGTATGCATGGGTGTCCGAGCTGTGTGCCAGTAGTTCAAACAGACTGTTCGGTACATTCAACATGTCAATACCTCTCCCAAATACAAGTAGTGATTAAGATTATCTCTCCTCCACTTTGAGCCAGGAGAGATTGACATGCATATTATTAATGTTTGCTCTCTGTGTACATCCAAGGGCCAGCCATGCTGCACTGTTCTGAGCCAATTGCAATTTTCCTAAGACCCTCTTTGTGGCACCTGACTGAACAGTAGTCCTAGTGTTGTAGGACCTGCGTTGTTGATGGTGTTGTTAAGAATGCTCAGTAGCGCTTTATTATATACAGACTTCTCCCCATCCTAGCTATTGTTGTATCAATATTTTTTGTCCATGAAAGTTTACAATTCAGGGTTACTCCAAGCAGTTTAGTCTCCTCAATTTCCACATTATTCATTGTCGTGACGTGACTTGCATTAATGTGATGACTGACTGTTATGTGATGACTGACTCTGTATATATACACTGCTCAAAAAAATAAAGGGAACACTTAAACAACACAATGTAACTCCAAGTCAATCACACTTCTGTGAAATCAAACTGTCCACTTAGGAAGCAACACTGATTGACAATAAATTTCACATGCTGTTGTGCAAATGGAATAGACAACAGGTGGAAATTATAGGCAATTAGCAAGACACCCCCAATAAAGGTGTGCTTCTGCAGGTGGTGACCACAGACCACTTCTCATTCCTATGCTTCCTGGCTGATGTTTTGGTCACTTTTGAATGCTGGCGGTGCTTTCACTCTAGTGGTAGCATGAGACGGAGTCTACAACCCACACAAGTGGCTCAGGTAGTGCAGCTCATCCAGGATGGCACATCAATGCGAGCTGTGGCAAGAAGGTTTGCTGTGTCTGTCAGCGTAGTGTCCAGAGCATGGAGGCGCTACCAGGAGACAGGCCAGTACATCAGGAGACGTGGAGGAGGCCGTAGGAGGGCAACAACCCAGCAGCAGGACCGCTACCTCAGTCTTTGTGCAATTAGGAGCACTGCCAGAGCCCTGCAAAATGACCTCCAGCAGGCCACAAATGTGCATGTGTCTGCTCAAACGGTCAGAAACAGACTCCATGAGGGTGGTATGAGGGCCCGACGTCCACAGGTGGGGGTTGTGCTTACAGCCCAACACCGTGCAGGACGTTTGGCATTTGCCAGAGAACACCAAGATTGGCAAATTCGCCACTGGCGCCCTGTGCTCTTCACAGATGAAAGCAGGTTCACACTGAGCACATGAGCACATGTGACAGACGTGACAGAGTCTGGAGACGCCGTGGAGAACGTTCTGCTGCCTGCAACATCCTCCAGCATGACCAGTTTGGCGGTGAGTCAGTCATGGTGTGTGGTGGCATTTTTTGGGGGGGCCGCACAGCCCTCCATGTGCTCGTCAGAGGTAGCCTGACTGCCATTAGGTACCGAGATGAGATCCTCAGACCCCTTGTGAGACCATATGCTGGTGCGGTTGGCCCTGGGTTCCTCCTAATGCAAGACAATGCTAGACCTCATGTGGCTGGAGTGTGTCAGCAGTTCCTGCAAGAGGAAGGCATTGATGCTATGGACTGGCCCGCCCGTTCCCCAGACCTGAATCCAATTGAGCACATCTGGGACATCATGTCTCGCTCCATCCACCAACGCCACTTTGCACCACATACTGTCCAGGAGTTGGCGGATGCTTTAGTCCAGGTCTGGGAGGAGATCCCTCAGGAGACCATCCGCCACCTCATCAGGAGCATGCCCAGGCATTGTAGGGAGGTCATACAGGCACGTGGAGGCCACACACACTACTGAGACTCATTTTGACTTGTTTGAAGGACATTACATCAAAGTTGGATCAGCCTGTAGTGTGTTTTTCCACTTTAATTTTGAGTGTGACTCCAAATCCAGACCTCCATGGGTTGATAAATTTGATTTCCATTGATAATTTTTGTGTGATTTTGTTGTCAGCACATTCAACTATGTAAAGAAAAAAGTATTTAATAAGAATATTTCATTCATTCAGATCTAGGATGTGTTATTTTAGTGTTCCCTTTATTTTTTTGAGCACTGTATATATATGTATGTGTGTATATACACATTTTTTTATTTTATTTTTTATTTCACCTTTATTTAACCAGGTAGGCTAGTTGAGAACAAGTTCTCATTTGCAACTGCGACCTGGCCAAGATAAAGCATAGCAGTGTGAACAGACAACAACACAGAGTTACACATGGAGTAAACAATAAACAAGTCAATAACATGGTAGAAAAAAGAGAATCTATATACAATGTGTGCAAAAGGCATGAGGTAGGCAATAAATCGAATAATTACAATTTAGCAGATTAACACTGGAGTGATAAATCATCAGATGATCATGTGCAAGAAGAGATACTGGTGTGCAAAAGAGCAGAAAAGTAAATAAATAAAAGCAGTATGGGGGTGAGGTAGGTAAATTGGGTGGGTAGTTTACAGATGGACTATGTACAGCTGCAGCGATCGGTTAGCTGCTCGGATAGCAGATTTTTAAAGTTGTTGAGGGAGATAAAAGTCTCCAACTTCAGAGATTTTTGCAATTCGTTCCAGTCGCAGGCAGCAGAGAACTGGAAGGAAAGGCGTCCAAATGAGGTTTTGGCTTTAGGGATGATCAGTGAGATACACCTGCTGGAGCGCGTGCTACGGGTGGGTGTAGCCATCGTGACCAGTGAACTGAGATAAGGCGGCACTTTACCTAGCATAGCCTTGTAGATGACCTGGAGCCAGTGGGTCTGACGACGAACATGTAGCGAGGGCCAGCCGACTAGGGCATACAGGTCGCAGTGGTGGGTCGTATAAGGTGCTTTAGTAACAAAACGGATGGCACTGTGATAAACTGCATCCAGTTTGCTGAGTAGAGTATTGGAAGCTATTTTGTAGATGACATCGCCGAAGTCGAGGATCGGTAGGATAGTCAGTTTTACTAGGGTAAGTTTGGCGGCGTGAGTGAAGGAGGCTTTGTTCCGGAATAGAAAGCCGACTCTAGATTTGATTTTGGATTGGAGATGTTTGATATGAGTCTGGAAGGAGAGTTTGCAGTCTAGCCAGACACCTAGGTACTTATAGATGTCCACATATTCTAGGTCGGAACCGTCCAGGGTGGTGATGCTAGTCGGTGTGTATGTGTGTGTGTGTGTATATATTTATATATGTTTGTGTGTGTATATATCGATAGCAGTCACTTATTAATCATTACCTCATATCAGTCTCATTCTGAACGTCGCAGATTTCTTGAATCCACAAGAACCCCAGCCTTTTCTGATAATTTAGTAGTACACAAATGTATTTTTTTATTTACTAAGTAAATAATAACACAGAATACACATACACACTTACATGAGAGAAGTCCCTAGTGAACTGACAAGATATGACTGCTTGTTACACAACTGAGAGAGGGTGGGGAAAGAGAGATGGAGAAATGGACATTTAAAATGTATACCTTCTATAACTATTCTCACATTAATCATATACCTTGCACATGAACCACCGCTTGTTTGGGTAAGAAATGTAATGTATTTACGTGTAGATGTCTTTGTTCATCGTCTCTCTGTTGCAACCGATCAATCCTTCTATGGGAAGGGCTCGATAGGTGTAAGGCTCTGGTTGTCCACCAGAGGTCACAATGTCCTTCGTAGTTGTCTGTGGCTTCAATGATTCACCAGTGATTGTCTGAGGTGAGCTTCTTGCCTCTTTTATCTGGTAGGTAGCCAAAGTTCTATATCCCTTTACATGCACAGCTGTAGACTGTCACATGTTCTGGTCTAGTCTTTATCTTCTTCACCTCATGTTGAAAGTTTCAGAGTTTCTAATAGGGATGCACGATATATCGGTAAGCATATCGGAATCGGCCGATATTAGCTAAAAATGTCAGCATCGGTATTGGCCAAACCGATGTCAAAGCTGACGTGCATACCTATATAACGTAGGTAGATGACGTAATGAAGCCACGAAAAATACAGCGCTACACAGAACAAAAGTAGAAAAATACTAAGCACACACTTCCAACAACTAAACAAGTTCAAGTCGAGCAGTCATTTGAAAGAGTAAAAAAATTGCAGCGAGACAACTCAAAGGTGAAATCCATTAACGCCAAGATAATGGAATTCATTGCCCTTGACAATCAACCGTTCTCTGTCGTGGATGATGTTGGCTTTCGTCGACTGGTCGAGCACCTCATGCCCCGGTACACACTCTCAAGTAGGCTCTATTTTTCAGATGTTGCCCTACCGGAGTTACACAGTATTGTTGAAACGCACATGTATGAGCTACTTGCTATTAGCTTCACGACTGACATTTGGACCAGCGATGTCAGCCCCATTAGCATGCTGAGTCTGACAGCACAGTTGGTCGACAAGGATTTCCTACTGAGGAAAGCCGTATTGCATGCTCAAGAATGTGCAGGTTCTCATACCGCTGCTGCCATTTCAATGGCATTTGAGAACATGCTTGAAACTTGGAAACATGAACACACAACTAGCGTGGGGTTAAAACTAGAATGCTAGCAGTCCTAGTGTGGGGTTAAAACTAGAATGCTAGAAAGTACTAGAATGCTTAAAAGGCCGCTAAAATTTTAAGTATCGGTATGTGATTTCTGGCAAAGAAAATATCAGATATCGGTTTCAGCCAAAAATGTAATATCGGTGTATCCCTCGTTTCTAACCATTTCAACATGTGCACCACGGTCTCATGTCTTCTGGTCTGGGAGTTTCAACCATTTAACGTTTAGCTCACGCTTCACGTCTGCTGGTCTGGTATGTTAATTCTTAGCGAGTCTTTTCAAGGACTGTACACGAAAAGGGCGGTTCCATCACACTGATATGCTCTTCTAACCTCATTTGTGGCGTGGCTTAGTTAACCTCTCTAGGGTACGTGGGACGGTAGCGTCCCACCTCTTCAACAGCCAGAAAAACTGCAGGGCGCCAAATTCAAAACAACAGATATCCCATAATTAAAATTCCTCAAACATACATGTATTTTACACCATTTTAAAGATAAACTTGTTGTAAATCCAGCCACAGTGTCCGATTTCAAAAAGACTTTACGACGAAAGCAAACCAAACGATTATGTTAGGTCAGAGCCAAGTCACAGAAAAACACAGCCATTTTTCCAGCCAAAAATAGGAGTCACAAAAAGCAGAAATATAGATAAAATGAATCACTAACCTTTGATCTTCATCAGATGACACTCATAGGACTTCATGGTACACAATACATGTATGTTTTGTTCGGTAAAGTTCATATTTATATCCAAAAATCTGAGTTTACATTGGCATGTTCAGTAGTTCCAAAACATCCGGTAATTTTGCAGAGAGGCACATCAATTTACAGAAATACTCATAATAAACATTGATAAAAGATACAACTGTTATGCATGGAATTTTAGATCCACTTCTCCTTAATGCAACCGCTGTGTCAGATTAAAAAAAAAAAAACATTACGGAAAAAGCACACCATGCAATAATCTGAGTACAGACGACAAATCAAGCCAAACAGATATCCGCCATGTTGGAGTCAACATTAGTCAGAAATAGCATTATAAATATTCACTTACCTTTGATGATCTTCATCAGAATGCACTCCCAGGAATCCCAGTTCCAAAATAAATTGTTGTTTTGTTTGATAATGTCCATCATTTGTCCAAATAGCTCATTGTTGTTCTCGCGTTCAGTACACAATCCAAAAATGTACAATGTAATTTCGTATTTCTGTTGACTCCAACATGCAGAGAATTATTTTTTCTATCTGAGCTCCATCTCAGATTATTGCATGGTTTGCTTCCTCCATAAAGTTTTTTTGAAATCTGACACAGCGGTTGCATTAAGAACAAGTGTATCTTTAATTCTATGTAAAACATGTATCTTTCATCAAAGTTTATGATGAGTATTTCTGTTATTTGATGTGGCTCTCTGCAATTTCTCTGGATATTTTGGAGGCCTTTCTGAACATGGCGCCAATGTAAACTGAGATTTTTGGATATAAATATGCACATTATCGAACAAAACATACATGTATTGTGTAACATGATGTCCTATGAGTGTCATCTGATGAAGATCATCAAAGGTTAGTGATTAATTTTATCTCTATTTCTGCTTTTTGTGACTCCTATCTTTGGCTGGGAAAATGGCTGTGTGTTTTTTGGACTTGGCGGTGATCTAACATAATCATATGTTGTGTTTTCACTGTAAAGCATTTTTTAATCGGACACGATGGGTAGGTTAACAAGATGTGTATCTTTCATTTGCTGTATTGGACTTGTTAATGTGTGAAAGTTACATATTTAAAAAAAAAAAAAAAAAAAAAATATAATAATAATAATAATGATTTTCCCGTGATGCCTTTTCAGCCGGATGTTGTCGAGGGGTTCCGCTAGCGGAACGTATGTCCTAGAAAGATTAACCTGACATACACAGTGTGAAAGCTCTTCAAGTTACATTATTTTCGTTATACCATTTTTAATGACATCACAAAATGAAAAACAATATGATATGATTATTTTTTAGATCCCCACTGACCATGCCTAACATTCCTGTCTTGTTCCAATATTCACTTTTTGGGTGTTATAGTTTTGGTGGCGAAAATCATCTGGGGGGGGCTACGACATTCCTTTGGTTAACTTATTCCTTGCCACCCATTCTGAAAATAACTGTAGCTCTAAGTGTTGCAGTAATTTCAATCGCCGTTGTAGCTAACCTGTATAGTGTTGAGTCATCCGCATACATAGATACACTGGCTTTACTCGAAGCCAGTGGCATGTCGTTAGTAAAGATTGGAAAAAGTAAGGGGCCTAGACAGCTGCCCTGGGGAATTCCTGATTCTACATGCATTATGGCTTGTTAAAGAACACCCTCTGTGATCTGTTAGACAGGTAACTCTTTATCCAAAATATAGCATGAGGTTTAAATCCATAACACATACATTTTTCCAGTAGCAGACTATGATTGATAATGTCAAAAGCCGTACTGAAGTCTAACAAAACAGCCCTCATAATCTTTTAGCCTATGGCTAGCACTGGAAAGTTTCTGTAGGACATTATATTTACTGATAGATTAATCAATTAGCCTGCAAGACTATCTAGCAACAAGATCATACTTAAGTTACCAATCAAGCTAAATGTTTTGAGTTTCCACTTCCTCAGATGGTGGATAATAAATCATAAAAGTCAAATTTTATTGGTCACATACACATTGTTAGCAGATGTCATTGCGAGTGTAGCAAAATGCTTGTGCTTCTAGTTCCGACAGTGCAGTAATATCTCAAATCTAACAATTCCACAACTACCTAATACACACAAATCTAAGTAATGGAATAAGAATATATACATATAAATAAATGGATGAACAATGACAGAGTGGCATTGGCAAGATGCAATAGATAGTATAAAATACAGTGTATATATGGGATGAGTAATGCAATATATGTAAACATGATTGAAGTGGCATTATTGAAGTGACTAGTGATCCATTAAAGTGGCCAATGATTTCAAGTTTATGTAGGCAGCAGCCTCTCTGCTAGCGATGGCTGTTTAACAGTCTGACGGCCTTGAGATAGAACCTGTATTTCAGTCTCTCGGTCCCAGCTTTGATGCACCTGTACTGACCTCACCTCTGGATGGTAGCGGGGTGAACAGGCAGTGGCTCGGGTGGTTGTTGTCCTTGATGGTCATTTTAGCCTTCCTGTGACATTGGGGGCTGTAGGTGTCCTGGAGGGCAGGTAGTTTGCCCCCGGTGATGCATTGTGCAGACCACACCACCCTCTGGAGACCCTTGCGGTTGTGTGCGGTACAGTTGCCATACCAGGTGGTGATACAGCCTGACACGATGTTCTTCATTGTGCATGCATCTGTAAAGGTTTGAGTGTTTTAGGTGACAGGCCAAATTTCTCCAGCCTCCTGAGGTTGAAGAGGTGCTGTTGCGCCTATTTTACCACGCTGTCTGTGTAGGTGGACCATTTCAGTTTGTCTGTGATGTGTACGCCGAGGAACAACACTTTCCACCTTCTCCACTACTGTGTAGTCGATGTGTATAGGGTGGTGTTCCCTCTGCTGTTTCCTGAAGTCCACGATCATCTCCTTTGTTTTGTTGCCGTTGAGTGTGAGGTTGTTTTCCTGACACCACATACCGTGTGCACTCACCTCCACCCTGTAGGCTGTCTCATCGTTGTTGTTAATCAAGCATACTACTGTTGTGTTGTCTGAAAATTTAATTATTGAGTTGGAGGCGTGCATGGCCACACAGTCATGGGTGAACAGGGAGTACAGGAGGGGCTGAGCACGCACCCTTGTGGGGCTCCAGTGTTGAGGATCAGCGAAGTGGAGATGTTGTTTGTCCTGTAGCCCATCCCAGCCTTGTGCAGGTCTACAATTTTATCCCTGATGTCCTTACACAGCTCTCTGGTCTTGGCCATTGTGGAGAGGTTGGAGTCAGTTTGATTGAGTGTGTGGACAGGTGTCTTTTATACAGGTAACGAGTTCAAACAGGTGCAGTTAATACAGGTAATGAGTGGAGAACAGGAGGGCTTCTTAAAGAAAAATTAACAGGTCTGTGAGAGCCGGAATTCTTACTGGTTGGTAGGTGATCAAATACTTATGTCATGCAATAAAATGCAAATTAATTACTTAAAAATCATACAATATGATTTTCTGGATTTTTGTTTTAGATTCCGTCTCTCACAGTTGAAGTGTACCTGTGATAAAAATTACAGACCTCTACATGCTTTGTAAGTAGGAAAACCTGCAAAATCGGCAGTGTGTCAAATACTTGTTCTCCCCACTGTATATGTATTTTTATATATATATTTCTTTTATATATTTTTTTATATACATATATTTGTAATAATGATAATTACAACAATACTGAATGAACACTTATTTTAATTTAATATAATACATCAATAAAATCAATTTAGTCTCAAATAAATAATGAAACATGCTCAATTTGGTTTAAATAATGCAAAAACACAGTGTTGGAGAAGAAAGTAAAAGTGCAATATTTGCCATGTAAAAAAGCTAAGGTTTAAGTTCCTTGCTAAGAACTTATGAAAGCTGGTGGTTCCTTTTAAAATGAGTCTTCAATATTCCCAGGTAAGAAGTTTTAGGTTGTAGTTATTATAGGACTATTTCTCTCTATACCATTTGTATTTCATATACCTTTGACTATTGGATGTTTTAATAGGTACTTTAGTATTGCCAGCCTAATCTCGGGAGTTGATAGGCTTGAAGTCATAAACAGTGCAATGCTTGAAGCACAGCGAAGAGCTGCTGGCAAATGCAGGAAAGTGCTGTTTGAATGAATGCTTACGAGCATGCTGCTGCCTACCACCGCTCAGTCAGACTGCTCTATCAAATATCAAATCATAGACTTAATTATAATATAATAACACACAGAAATACGAGCCTTAGGTCATTAATATGGTAAAATACGGAAACTATAATTTCGAAGAATTTTTTTTAAAATTCTTTCAGTGAAATACGGAACCGTTCCGTATTGTATCTAACGGGTGACATCCCTAAGTCTAAATATTGCTGTTACATTGCACAACATTCAATGTTATGTCATAGTTATGTACAATTCTGGCAAATTAATGACGGTCTTTGTTAGGAAGAAATTGTCTTCATACAGTTCGCAACGAGCCAGGCGGCCCAAACTGCTGCATATACCCTGACTCTGCTTGCACAGAACGCAAGAGAAGTTACACAATTTCCCTAGTTAAAAGAGATCCATGTTAGCAGGCAATATTATCTAAATATGCAGGTTAAAAAATATATACTTGTGTATTAATTTTAAGAAAGGCATTGATGTTTATGGTTAGGTACACGTTGCAGCAACGACAGTGCTTTGTTTCACGAATGCGCTTGTTAAATCATCACCTGTTTGGCGAAGTAGGCTGTGATTCAATGATACATTAACAGGCACCGCATCGATTATATGCAACGCAGGACAAGCTAGATAAACTAGTAATATCATCAACCATGTGTGGTTAACTAGTGATTATGTTAAGATTGATTGTTTTTTATAAGATACGTTTAATGCTAGCTAGCACCTTACCTTGGCTCCTTGCTGCACTCGCATAACAGGTAGTCAGCCTGCCACACAGTCTCCTCGTGGAGTGCAATGTAATCGGCCATAATCGGTGTCCAAAAATGCCGATTATCGATTGTTATGAAAACTTGAAATCGACCCTAATTAATCGGCCATTCCGATAAATCGGTTGACCTCTAATTGGTATTCCTCTTGTCCCGATGGGTTAGGCCAGTGTGATGGCGATTGCATCGTCGTCTGTGTACCTATTGGGGTGTTGAGCAAATTGAAGTAGGTCTAAGGGTGACAGGTAAGGTGGAGGTGATATGATCCTTGACTAGTCTCTCAAAGCACTTCATGATGACAGAAGTGAGTGCTACAGGGCGATAGTCATTTAGTTCAGTTACCTTTTGCTTTGGGTACAGGAACAATGGTGGCCATCTTGAAGCATTTGAAGACAGCTATAGCCTAGATATTGCCTATGCACAAAGATGTCAGCAAATTCATCTCTAAAGAGACCAAAGGAAATCTGATAATTCTGGATCCTATTTTGACAGATTGCATGTCAAAATATCAATCATGCATTCCCTGGATAGATTTTTTAATTATAGGTTATCATCTCCATTTTCTTACTTGGCACTGGGGGAAAAATGTCTCGAGCCCTGCTGCTAACCAACTGTCCATTTATCGTTATCGAGAGAACTAGTTACATTTATTGCATTCTAACTTTTTGTCCGTAGTTCAGCCAAATTACAAAATCACTATATTGGCTTCCTTTCCCCTTAAGCAATCTATGGACAAGGTATGACACTTATCCATGCTCTGGGTTTGTTTCCCTGGCACTGTTTCCACATGCTAACATTTTAGGGTTTGTGGCAAAAATCCAATGCAAATCAATGGTACCTATGGGGAGAGTGGGGTAAGTCGTGCCAAAGGGTAAGTTGAACCACTCCTTGTTTCTAGGAAACCATACACAAAATGAATCATGTGACCAAATATTTAGAAGAGGTAATCATTTCATGGAGTCTGAAGGAAGAAACCACATGGAATAAGTTGTAAGCAAGTTGGGTCCAAAAAACTGACAATCACAGTGTGTAATTGTGTAAGGTTTCATGATGCTTGTATCTAAACCAAGTAGATATTTTTAAGACTGTTTTATACATCAGTTTGTGTCTCTATAGGCTACAATATGGTCCTAAACCTAGCATTGCATCATGTTACGGGTATGCTTGTAATCATTAAGGACTTGGAAGTTTTTCAGGATAAAGAAATGGAATGGAGCTAAGCACAGGCAAAATCCTAGAAAACCTGGTTGTCTGCTTTCCATCAGACGTTGGGAGATTAATTCACCTTTCAGTAGGACAATAACCTAAAACACAAGTCCAAGTCTACACTGGAGTTGCTTACCAAGAGACAGTGAATGTTCCTGAGTGGCCGAGTTACAGTTTTGAAAATGTTTGGCAAGACTTGAAAATTGTTGTTTAGCAATGATCTACAACACATTTGATAGAGTTTGAAGAATTCTGAAAATAATAATGGGTGAACATTGTACAATCCAGATGTGCAAAGCTCTTAGAGACGTACCCAGAAAGATTCATAGCTGTAATCGCTGCCAAAGGTGATTCTGACACTCAGGGATGTGAATACTTATGTAAATGAAATATTTCTGCATTTCCTTTCCAATTAATGTGCTACATTTTTTTACGTGGCTAAGTGACTTCATTGAGTTACACAATCAATTTTAGATACTTGAGAGTTTAATGTCGATCCCCTCAGTTCTAAACTGATGGCTTGGGATGTGGACTTTTGAGGTCTGAAAATATCTGACAAATGTTGATTTTGGAGTGCAGTGTCCCTTTTTAAGAAAATGTCTTGAGTTTAGTAAAAAATTAACAAATTACCTTAAAACATACACTATATCCATGTGTAAAAGTTGGTATGTAAGTGTAAATCTTTGATCTGTTTTATATTGCATCCCCAACCTCAGACCGCTGGCGAGATGGAGATGGCGGAGGACTTTGATGAGCTCACACAGTCATCGGACACGGCCACATCTGACCTCGAAGACCCCACTTCTGGCTACCGTCACGCCTCTTTTCTCATCAAACAGCTCGACTCTGCCAATTTAGGTACACATGGCCCAAAATCTACCACTTTAACCAAGTCTTTTTTTGTGATGATCGGGGACTGAAGTTTGTTTGGGGGTAGTGCAGTGCCTAAATTGCTGTAACACATGTATGTCTAAATCCATCTCTGTAGATAATATCAGCTGATATCTTATAACCACAATGTAGACTTTGTATCCTAGGCTCTATCTCAAACTGTCTTTCCATGATTCCTCGCATTCTATTTCCTTGCCTCCTTAGTATTTGAGGAGAAGATCCAAGGTCCCTCCCCTTTGACATTTATCTCCAATGCATTTTGAGAAGGAGGCGAGGAATCCAGGAAAGATGAATTGAGGAAGACCCCAAGGCTCTAACCCTACTCCCCTCCCACCCCTCTGTCCCCTCAGACTCTGTGAGCTTTGTGAAGCTCCAGAACATGTTCCACGAGTATGAGCGCACCATCCAGAAGGAGCGGGACCGCCATGGGCACCTGTCTGACAACGTGAGCCAGCTGGAGGTCAAGCAGCGCGAGCTGACGGCCTCACTGAAGGAAAGCCAGGACAGCAAGCAGGCCCTGGATCACCGGCAGCTTGAGCTGGACACGGACCTCAACAACTTTAAGTAAGTTAGCCAAAGAGTTGGTCTTTTTTGTCGTTCTGTGAGACAATATGTTTTTTTCTCTCCCTCTCAATGAACCTTTCATATTTTTATGCTCTTTCAAATCTTTCTCTCTCACCCTTTTGATTTGTATCATCTCTTGTATCATCTCTCTGCCCTATGTGCTGTAGGTTCCAGCTGAAGCAGGAGCAGGAGAAGCACCGGAACGCCTCCATGATGTATGACAAGAACCGGGAGATGCTGCGGAAGAAGGAGGAGGAGCTCCGGGCCGAGGCAGAGGAGAAGCACAAGGTGGAACTGGCCATGAGGAACCTGGAGCTGGAGATGAGGGCCATTATTAACAACATGAAACAGGTAGAATGCACTCTGACTCTTTTTCGCTCTTTCTCTAAGCCCTCCTCTTTCTACATTTAAATTAGGATAATAACATTGTTTTATACCTTGATTACACTATGTTGTACTTTGTGGATGACCCCTGACCTAGCGCTTTATATTGGTCAGTGGTAAAAAGGCAATAAGGATTGGTCTACAACATCTAGTAGTGTACAACCTTCTGTATTCCTTTGTTGGTTACCACGAGCAAAGACGACCATCACCATCAATCATAGTTAACAAGTTTTTCATGTTATTCAGCCATTGCCACACATACCACAGGTGTCGTAAAAGATTGTCATAAACAAGCACTCAATTCATCTTCCTTTTTTAGTTTTTTTTACAAACATACACATGTATTTTTATTATGTTTTTATCTTGGCAAGTCAGTTAAGAGCAAATTCTTATTTACAATGACGGCCTGGGCAATCATTCAGGCAGAACATAGCCAACCTGGAACGCAACTTGCGTCCCATTTTAAGATTTCTGCAGGTGACTGGCCATATTCCTAGGGCGCTGCTCTGTAAGACAATAAAGCCAAGTATGGATCAGTCCCACTGTGTGCTGCCTTTAAGTCTCTTCACGATTTGCACACTTTTTTCAGCCTTTCTGTTACTTTTATGATATACTAGAGGTTATATGTCTGAACTCCTAATGCTCTGCAAACATCTTAAACTGATGTGCGTTGTCAGAAACAACCACTTGTGGAATCCCATGCCTTGCAAAAAAAAAAGAAAATATTTCAAATGCAAAATGACAGTCTTTGCTGTTGTGCTGGATAAGAGTGCAATTTCAGGGTAATTTGACAAGTAGTCGATAGTCAAGAAATAGTCCTTACCATTGCAGTGAAACAAGTCGACTCCAACCTTCTCCCAGGTTGTGGTGGGTACCTTTCCCATAACCACGGGCTTCTTGAGCGGTCTAATGAAATTTGAGATGTTACAATTTCCCACCATTTGCTCAGTATCAGAATGTATATTTGGCCAATAAACGGACTCTCTGGCCCTTCCCTTACATTTCTCAGCTTTCAGATATTCTCTCATGCGTTCTCTGTAGCATCTGCTGATGCATTGAAGTAGGTAGCACCATTCTGTTATTCTTCAACAGCACACCATTTACCACTGACAGCTCTGCGCTTAATGAGAAGTACTGCTTACAAGAGCCTTTTTGCCAGCCATTTTCCAGATTCTGGATCACCTTCAAAAGAATGGGATCTGTTGTGGTCTCTTCAGCTATGCTCCTTAGTTGCTACTCAGAAACAGGAAGTGACTCCATGACCATATCCACATGCAAGGCAACCTCCTCCATAGACTCCTGACTGAGGCTGATTTGGGCCACCACTGGTGGAGCCCTTGAGAGGGCATCTGCTACCACTAAAGTTGACCCAGGCACATACACTACCGTTCAAAAGTTTGGGGTCACTTAGAAATGTCCTTGTATTTGAAAGAAAAGCAAAAAATGTTTTTGTCCATTTAAAATAACATAAAATTAATCAGAAATACAGTGTAGTTTAATGTTGTAAATTACTATTGTAGCTGGAAACGGCTGATTTTTAATGGAATATCTACATAGGCGTACAGAGGCCCATTATCAGCAACCATCACTCCTGTGTTCCAATGGCACGTTGTGTTAGCTAATCCAAGTTGATCATTTTAAAAGGCTAATTGATCATTAGAAAACCCTTTTGCAATTATGTTAGCACAGCTGAAAACTGCAATAAAACTGGCCTTCTGTTGAGTATCTGGAGCGTCAGCATTTGTGGGTTCGATTACAGACTCAAAGTGGCCAGAAACAAAGCACTTTCTTCTGAAACTCGTCAGTCTATTCTTGTTCTGAGAAATGAAGGCTATTCCATGCGAGAAATTGCCAAGAATCTGAAGATCTCGTACAACGCTGTGTACTACTCCCTTCACAGAACAGCGCAAACCTTCTCTAACCAGAATAGAAAGTGGAGTGAGAGGCCCCGGTGCCAACTGAGCAAGAGGACAAGTAGATTAGAATGTCTAGTTTGAGAAACAGACGCCTCACAAGTCTTCAACTTGAAGCTTCATTAAATAGTGCACGCAAAACACCAGTCTCAACATCAACAGTGAAGAGGTGACTCCGGAATGCTTGCCTTCTAGGCAGAGTTCCTCTGTCCAGTGTCTGTGTTCTTTTGCCCATCTTAATATTTTTATTGGCCAGTCTGAGATATGGCTAACTCTTGATGTTATTTTTATGGACAAAAAATGTGCTTTTCTTTCAAAAACAAGGACATTTCTAAGTGACCCCAAACTTTTGAACAGTGGTGTAGGTTAAAATCATAGCATCGTCATCATCCTTTGAAGACGAGGAGGCATGTCATATAGATTTTTTTTGTTGAGAGATTGAAATAAGGGGTTTTATGGTCTGTTTCTAGAATCACCTTTGGTAAGCCATAAATGTAACAGTGAAACTTCTCACGACCAACCCTAGGCACTCCTTTTCTATTTGAGCATAACGCTTCTCAGCATCGGTCAAAGAACAGGCCCCATAAGCCACAGGCTTCCACATACCTTGATGCTCCTGAAGCAGCACTGCTCCTATGCCATCTTTGGAGGCGTCCGTCGACACCTTAGTAGGCTTGTTAGCTTCGAAAAATGTTAGCACTGGCTCTTTAGCCAAAATGTTCTTTACATCATTCCACTCTTTCATGTTCTCTGTTCCATGAGAACTCCGTCTTGTCATGAAGGAGCATCTTAAAGTAAACTGTTTTAGCTGACAGGTTTGGTACAACTTCCCAAAATAATTTACCATACCTAAAAGACACTGAATATATTTATTTTGTTCACCTTTAATTAACCAGGTAGGCCAGTTGAGAACAAGTTCTCATTTACAACTGCGACCTGGCCAAGATAAAGCAAAGCAGTGCGAGTAAAACAACAACAGAGTTACACACAAACAAACTTACAGTCAATAACAATAGAAAAATCTATATACAGTGTGTGCGAATGTAGTAAGATTAGGGAGGTAAAGCAATAGGCCATAGTGCCAAAATAATTACAATTTAACAATTAAACACTGGAGTGATAGATGTGCAGAAGATGAATGTGGAAGTAGAGTTACTGGGGTGCGAAGGAGCAAAAAATATATAATAACAGTATGGGGATGAGGTAGTTGGATGGGCTATTTACAGATGGGCTATGTACAGGTACAGTCATCTGTCAGCTGCTCTGACAGCTGGTGCTTAAAGTTAGTGAGCGAGATATGAGTCTCCAGCTTTAGTGATTTTTGCAATTCGTTCCAGTCATTGGCAGCAGAGAACTGGAAGGAAAGGCGGACAAAGGAGGAATTGGCTTTGGGGGTGACCAGTGAAATATACCTGCTGGAATGCCTTTCCTGTCGGTGGTATTTGCCATCTCCCTCACAACTTCGACCTTTGCATGATCAGGCTGCACACCCTCCGAGGACAGCTTGTCCCCAATAAATATGATTTCCATACAGAACTGACATTTAACCCGATTTTAGCTTCAAACCATGCTTCTGAACCCTCTGCGGAGTATTTTTCTGCTGCTTATTGTGATGAGTAGTGGACCTCAAAACCACAAAATCATCCACCTACACTCAAACTCCCTCTAACCTCTCAATGACACTTTTCATGGCCTTGTGAAATTGTTCAGGTGAAGAACTAATGCCTAAGGGTAACCTCTTAAAGGAATATCTTCCAAAGGGAGTATTGACTGTACCCAGTTTGGTGCTGGCTGCATCCAACCTCACCTGTCAGAATCCGTTTGAATTAGAAGTCGACCAATTATCATTTTTCAACGCCGATACCGATTATTGGAGAACCAAAAAACGCCGATTCCGATTAATCGGGGGGGGAAAAAGTGGTTGTCATGACAATTACAACAATACTGAATGAACACTTTTATTTTAATTTAATATAATACATCAATAAAATCAATTTAGTCTCAAATAAATAATGAAACATGTTCAATTTGGTTTAAATAATGCAAAAACACAGTGTTGGAGAAGAAAGTAAAAGTGCAATATTTGCCATGTAAAAAAGCTAACGTTTAAGTTCCTTGCTAAGAACTTATGAAAGCTGGTGATTCCTTTTAAAATGAGTCTTCAATATTCCCAGGTAAGAAGTTTTAGGTTGTAGTTATTATAGGACTATTTCTCTCTATACCATTTGTATTTCATATACCTTTGACTATTGGATGTTTTAATAGGTACTTTAGTATTGCCAGCCTAATCTCGGGAGTTGATAGGCTTGAAGTCATAAACAGTGCAATGCTTGAAGCACAGCGAAGAGCTGCTGGCAAATGCAGGAAAGTGCTGTTTGAATGAATGCTTACGAGCGAGCTCCTGCCTACCACCGCTCAGTCAGACTGCTCTATCAAATATCAAATCATAGACTTAATTATAATATAATAACACACAGAAATACGAGCCTTAGGTCATTAATATGGTCAAATCCGGAAACTATCATTTCGAAAACAAAACATTTTATTCTTTCAGTGAAATAAGGAACCGTTCCGTATTTTATCTAACGGGTGACATCCCTAAGTCTAAATATTGCTGTTACATTGTACAACGTTCAATGTTATGTCATAATTATGTACAATTCTGGCAAATTAATGACGGTCTTTGTTAGGAAGAAATTGTCTTCATACAGTTCGCAACGAGCCAGGTGGCCCAAACTGCTGCATATACCCTGACTCTGCTTGCACAAATGCAACAGAAGTGACACAATTTCCCTAGTTAAAAGAAATTCATGTTAGCAGGCATATACTTGTGTATTAATTTTAAGAAAGGCATTGATGTTTATGGTTAGGTACACATTGGTGCAACGACAGTGCTTTTTTTCCGCGAATGCCTTCGTTAAATCATCACCCGTTTGGCGAAGTAGGCTGTGATTCGATAAATTAACAGGCACCGCATCGATTATATGCAACGCAGGACAAGCTAGATAAACTAGTAAGATCATCAACCATGTGTGGTTAACTAGTGATTATGTTAAGATTGATTGTTTTTTATAAGATACGTTTAATGCTAGCTAGCACCTTACCGTGGCTCCTTGCTGCACTCACGTAACAGGTAGTCAGCTTGCCACGCAGTCTCCTCGTGGAGTGCAATGTAATCGGCGTCCAAAAATGACGATTATCGATTGTTATGAAAACTTGAAATCGGCCCTAATTAATCGGCCATTCCAATTAATCGCTCAACCTCTAATTTGAAGCATCCAATTTTCAGAAATAGTGTGCACCAGCCATTTCACACACTATGTCCTCCCTCTTAGGTATCTGAAAATGCTCCTTTTTGATACATTTATTAAGGTCCTTGGGGTCCATACAGACTCTCAGATCTCCTTTCCTTTCCCGAACACACGCCATGGAATTGACCCAGTCTGTTGGCTCCTCTGTTTTCACGAGCACATTGAGTTTCACTATTCTTCCGATCTCCTTCTTTAAATCCTTCCGTAGTGGCACCGGAACTCTCCGTGGTGCATGAATCACTGGCTTGGCGTTCTCTGTGAGAGTAATAGAGTAAATGAGAGGCATTGCTCCAAATCCTGTGAACACATCAGAATATATTTGCGCAATCTCCTCACCATTTTGATTACTTGTCACCTATTGAACACTGTGCAGCCAGTCAGTCATTAATGGTGTACACTCGCTTAACCATTCCCAACGACCCACATGCTTTATCCCCCAAAAGAGAATAATGCCCCTCTGGTACAATCACAAACATAAGTGTGTGGCTTCTTGTTTTCCCTCTTTACAGTTAGCCGACACAAACCTTTAGTCTCAATTGCTTGGCCATTGTACGCTTTGAGAGAGACAGCCTTTTGCATGATGGCTGGTTTGCGCTTTAGCTCATGAAAATCCCTCATTGATCAGGTTGGCTTTAGCCCCTGCATCCAGCTTTAAGGTCATAATTGTACTATTGACCACGAGTGGTACAACCAAGTGGTCACTAGCTACAGTATGGACCTGTGATGGTTCTTGCACATCCTCCATGCAATCCACAGTGCCCACAAACAAACCACTTTGTTTATTCTTCTCCATTTCAATGGTATGAACATTTTGTTTCCCATACTTGTCCTATGCAAAACACATTTTTCCAAAATTACATCCCCTTGCACTTCTTGGCCTGGTGCCGCACCTATTACAATCATATTGCTTGTGTCTCCTTTGCTCATTGTGCCCCCTTGTGTCCTTGTCTACAAAATCCACTGCTCCGCTTTCTACCTCGATAGCAGTGCTTGCTGGTGTGGTGCTAAAGGTTTTAATATGTGTTTGTGCCAGCTCATTTGCCTGACATATTTTTACTGCACTGTCCAAATGTAACTTACCATCCCGCAGCAATCTTTCTCTAACTCTGGAGTCATTTATATCAAACGCAATCTGATCTCGAAACATAGATGAGGTTAGGTCTACAAAATGACACATCTGTGCTTTTAATTTCAAATCTGTTAGAACCATGTCAAACTTTTCACCGTGCTGTTGTATACGACAGCGAAACACAACGTTCATATGTATTGTTCTTCTTAGGTGAACAATGTGCATCAAACTGATCCAGTACCTCCGCGAGCTCCTCTTTATCCTCATTTGCAAACGTGAAGTTATTGAATATATTGATTGCTTTTGGGCCCGCTCATTTGTAACTCCGATGGCAGACATATTCAGCGAAAACCTCTGCCGAAATGTTTTCCAATTAGTGTCCATATTCCCATTATCATGCCTCTGGTGGCTTGATAACATCCATTCCACTTCCATAAACTCCAACATTCACATAAAAAAAACACGATTTCCACTCCTGTTACCATGTATTACTTTGTTGGTTACAGCGAGCAAAGATGACCATCAATCATATTTAGCGAGTTTATGTTATTACGCCATTGCCACACACACTACAGGTGTCATAAAAGAGTGTTGTAAACAATCACTCAGAACCACATCAATACACCTTTCTCCATATCGTCTCTTTAATAGTCTGTTATTGAGCACACAGCATTTGTGACGTGAATGAGTATGAATGCAGCCTGTGTGTTTGTGTCATCCGCTAGTCGGAGGACGACCACAGCGAGACCCAGAGGCTGCTGACCCAGGAGCGAGTTGCCCGAGCTTTGTCGGAGACCCTCCTCAACAATCACCTCCGCAAGCAGCAGGAGATCGAGGAGGAGAACAGGAGGACCATCAGTAAGAGCAACGAGGTAACATACTGTAATCAAACGGGCAGGGAGCAGGCCTCGAACCCTTGACCTTCTAGCCCGAAGTCCAGCGCGCTATCGACTGTGCCTCAAAAGCATGCTCGAGCGGCAGAGTCAATATCCGCGCTTATAAACCCAGGGTCGGACTGGGGGGGGGGGTAACGAGCTGTTATTTGGATCTCTCTTTGGTGTTAGTCTATTAACCAGTTGTAATTTATTTTATTTAACCTTTATTTAACTCGGCAAGTCACTTAAGAACAAATTCTTATTTACCCCGACCAAACCCTAACCCGGACGACGCTGGGCCAATTGTGCGCCGCCCTATAGGACTCCCAATCACGGCCGGTTGTGATACAGCCTGGAATCGAACCAGGGTCTGTAGTGACGCCTCTAGCACTGAGATGCAGTGCCTTAAACCGCTGCGTCACCCAGGAGCCCAATTTACTGCATGGTGATGTCACCATTGAAAGCTGAAACTGCCACCCATGCAGACCTGCTGATTAGAAGGTCCTGTGTAGATTGTATTTTCAACCAGCAACTATCAGGAAATAACACTGATATATAAAAAAAAATACACTTTTTTTGTGTTATCAGCTTTTGTACAATATGACACAATACACAGTAAAACATTTAATCTGACTGCACTGGGCCCTTAACTACATATTCAAATGAACATTATTTAAGAACATTTACATGATAACCACCAAAAATACGAAAGTTAATACAAAACACTTTAGTTTAGATTACCTTCTTAGGTAGAACTTAAAAATGTGCCCATCTATGGCAGTGGATTAGACGTATGTGGAAGTGTTTGATAAAACACAAGCACACTGGCTGAATGAATTAAACTTTGTCTTAAAGTAAATCTGAAACTGCGTTGTTCGCAATAGTCATTATACAACATTAACAATGTCTACATGTTATTTTAATGGACCAAAAAATGTGCTTTTCTTTCAAAAACAAGGACATTTCTAAGTGACCCCAAAATTTTGAACGGTAGTGTACGTCGATGTTATTCTCAGCAGCAATGATCAAAACAATCTCGAAGCATAGATTCCGGTCCGGCTCTAATAGCAGAGGTGCATAAAGATGGCGGCCCCATGCAATTTTGCTAAGTTCTCAGTATTGTACATCCGTTACACTTGTACTCTCCGTTACACTTTTTTTTTTGTATGGTCATTAGCAGAGTTTACATGATCCCAATTTTAGTTTCAAGATGACAGCAATTAAATGAAACTAAAGTAGATGGAGATTATTTTATTGGCACATTAAACCATATCATGTGCTTTAGTTTTAAAAACTCTGTGGATGGTGCTAAAACAATGATGTCATAACTGAATTCTGCCGTCTTTATTCATGTTCGCCATTGAAAGTGATGTTGAGTGTGCTGTGTGACCTCTGCTGCTGTTCTTACTTGTCAGGCCCTGTCCCAGTTGACGGAGGCCACCGACCGAGAGAGGGGGCTGCTGCAGCAGAGCTCTGTGCTCCAGGACGAGCTGAGCTCCCTGAGAGCTGAGCTGGAGCGCTCCTGCTCCCACAGTCGCCAGGAGGAGTCCCGCCGCTCCGAGGAGAGCGAGGCGTTGAGGGAGCGCCTCGAGGACACCCGGCGCGACCTCAAACTCAACGAGGAGGCGCTGGCCCAGACAGTCTACCAGTACACCAGCCAGGTGACCACCGTCAAGGCCGAGCTGGCTGTGGCTTCCACACGGCTGGAGCACGAGCGCCAGGCGAGGGAGCAGCTGGAAGCCGAAGGTGAGTCAGCGAGGACGCGGCTGACTGGCGCTCTTCAGGAGGTAGAGAGGTGCCAGGTGGCACGTGCTGACGCCGAAAGGGCTCTTCGTCGCGAGCGCGAGGGGCACCAGCGTGCCCAGGACAAGCTTACTGGCGAGGCGGCGAACAACCGCGAGGCGGTGGGCGGGCTGTCGCAGAAACTCGCTAAGGCAGAGTCACGTGCAAACGGCCTCGAAAATGAGGTGCACCGCGTCACAATGTCGCTTGCCGAGATGGAGCATGTGGTCGCCACGCTGCAGAGGGACAAGGAGCAAATAGGGGGGCGAGTGAAGGAGCTTGAGGCAGCTCTACAGACGGAGAGGGAGCAGGCTGGGAGAGTGTGCGCCCGGCAGGAGACGCTGCAGGAGAGGCTGGCGGCGGCACAGAGCGAGGCCATGCTGCTGAGGCAACAGCTGGAGGAGGCCCAGAACAAAGGTGCATGCAATTGCAGAGTTTTTAACCAATGTATTTTAGGTGTATCCTAAGGTGGACCGTGTCTTTTAGGAGTGGCAAGCAATTGAATTCACCATCCCCTAGCTTAAGACCAACACTTTTGAATAGACCTCAATAATTATTCCAGTAGTCCATTATAGAAAAACTCCCTGATCTCTCTTGCCTGCCTCAGCCTGTGTCTTGATGTGTGCTGGCAGGAGACAGAGGTCCAGACATCATTCTGCCAACCCCTAGCTTTAGCTGACATGACACCACTGACTGGGAAGAATGTGTTGATATTTAATGTGTTGATATTGTATTGTACAGTTCCCTTGCTTTTCAATGCATATTATCCAGGTGGTGCTACAATTATGTACCTGCACTTTGCATCGGTACTGGTTACTTTATATGAGCTGAGATCCCTGATGATTTTCTAATGCATTGATCTAGCTTATTCTATTTAATTTAATTTGCTTGAAGTTTATCCTATTGAATCTATTGGCTACATCATGTGTTGTACTTGTTTAATCAGCCGTCAGTGCAAAGTTTTCTGACACTAAGTGCCTTGAGAAACTATTCACACCCCTTGACTTTTACACATTTTGTTGTTACAGCCTGAATTTAAAATGAATTAAATTTAGATTTTGTGTCACTGTCCTACACACAATACCTGTAATGTCAAAGTGGAATTATGTTCTTCAAAATGTTTACAAATGAAAAACTGAAATGCTGTGAGTCAAGTATTCAACCTCTTTGTTATGACAAGCCTAAATAAGTTCAGGAGTTAAAATGTGCTTAACAAGTCACATAATAAGTTGCATGGATTTTAGCATCATTGTTTAACGACTACCTCATCTCTGTACCCCACACATACAATTATCTACAAGGTCCCTCAGTCGAGCAGTGAATTTCAAACACAGATTCATCCACAAAGGCCAGGGAGGTTTTGTAATGCCTCACAAAGGGCACCTATTGTTAGATGGGTAAATATAAAAATGCAGACATTGACTATCCCTTTGAGCATGGTGAAGTTAATTACATTTTGGATGGTGTATCAATACACCCAGTCATTACAAAGATACAGGTGTCCTTCCTAACTCAGTTGCCAGAGAGGAAGGAAACCGCTCATGGATTGACTTTAAAACAGTTAGAGTTTAATGGCTGTGATAGGAGAGAACTGAGGATGGATCAACAAAATTGTAGTTATGCCACAATACCAACCTAATTGACAGATTGAAAAGAAGGAAGTCTGTACAGAATACAAATATTCCAAAACATGCTTCCTGTTTGCACTAAAAGTAATACTGCAAAAAAATGTTGCAAAGCCATTAATTTTTTGTCCTGAATACAAAGTCTTATGTTTGGGGCAAATCCAATACTGGTTACCACTCTCCATATTTTCAAGCATAGTGGTGGCAATAACCTAAAACACAAGGCGAAATCTAAGCTGCTTACCAAGAAGACAGTGAATGTTCCTGAGTGGCCGAGTTACAGTTTTGACTTAAATCTACTTGAACAATCTATGGCAAGACCTGGAAATGGTTGTCTAGCAATGATATATTTGACACAATCCAGGTTTGGAAAACTCTTAGAGACTTACCCAGAAAGAATCAGATGTAATCTCTGCCAAAGGTGCTTCTACAAAGTGTTGACTCGGGTGAGAACACTTCTGTAAATTAGATATTTCTGTATTTCATTTTCAATAAATTTGCAAAGATTTAAAAAAAATATGTCTTCACTTTGTCATGCTGGTGACACATCCATGTTCCCAGTTGTGGATTTACAATAATAATAATTAAATGGATTAAGCGCTTTTCCACCTAGATGCTCAAAATTATTGACATAGCAAGGGATTAACTTGCCTCGTCCACCACCAATATGTGGCACCCACATGGCAACCATTTGTGCCAGAACACTCACCACACAGCTAGCATGGTGAAGAGGTATATGCCAATTAGGAATGAGGGGGATGATAAGGTGGCATTGATAAAAATGAAGCCAGGTTGGGTTGGGAATTTAGCCAGGGCACCAGTGTAAACACCCCTACTCTTACGATGAGTGCCATGGGAATAATACAGTTTATTAAATTCAAAGGGATGGTGAAGGAGAAGGCGGTGACGGACGCCCAGGAGCGCTTTGGCGACCTGCTGGCTAAGCTGCGCTCGGACGGGGAGGAGCGTGTGCAGCTGGTAGAGGAGAGGAGCAAGGAGCTGGCCACCAAGGCTGCCGACCTCCGCGACCAGGTCTACAAGCTGGAGGAGGAGAAGAACGACAGAGAGGTGTGATATAGGGGTGGGGTGCATTCAGCAAGGCACAACGTTGTGGAACAGTTTAAATATATAATGTAGAACAAAGGCTCTTTCTCACTTCGTCTTTCCTGGGTTCCTCACATTCTCTCTCCTCACATCAAAAAGGTATTGGAGAAGATTAAGGGGAGGGACCTCAGACATTCCTCCTACAATACGGTTGAGAAGGAGGCAAGGAGATAAGTTTCAAGGAATCACAGAAAGACGCTTTGATGTAGAGCCCTAAAAAAATGCATCCTTCCTTCATTGAAGTAATCACTGATTAGATATTAGATTGGTGAATGCAAGGCCTCCAAACGCATGGTTTTCACCTGTTCAGTCATTTCGAATCAGTGACTACTTCAAAAAAAGGGAGGAAGGATGCAGCTTGAAAGAATTTGAACAGGGCCCAGGATAGAGAACAGGATAGCATTCAGTAGGGCACTACGCTGTGGAATGTACAGATATAACTATTTCATGTAGAGCAAACATGCCTCAGACATGTAGAATAAGTAATCACGTCACCTCTATAACATCCACTACAAACAGAAGCTAACTTTAGCCACTAATAGCCGCAAGTCAAAGAGCACCTTCAACCTACGCTTCTCATGATCTACTCGTGTAGTTTTGTGGCGCTTCCCATCCTCCCTTTTTATACTACATAAGAGGATTAGCTTGTCCTAATCACCCCCCCCCCCCCGCGCTCTCTCTCTACCAGCCCGGAAAAGTTCAGTCTCTCTGTTTAACAAAAAAAACGTTATTTTGCTCTTACTTTTTCATGGCCCACAGACTGGTTTGAGGCAGCTGCAGCAAGAACTCGCCGACTCACTGAAGAAGCTGTCAATGAGCGAGGCTTCCCTGGAGGTGAACACACGCTACCGCAATGACCTGGAGGAGGAGAAGGCACGACTGCTCAAGGACATGGACCGCCTTAAGGGGAAGGTGGGCGGATGCAAATGGTTCAGGTTATGATCAGGTGACAGGAATATGATCCTAGATCTGGGGAAACGTCACCCCGGAGAAGGTTGGAAGCATTGTAGAACCAGACTTACTAGAACGGACATCCCCATTCAAGTTCAATTCTAGAAATTATATTTCTAAAGGAGACCTATTGGTAGGAGTAAGACAGTGCCTCCCTGTGGCAGTTTATGGTATCTACAGTCTCCAATGTAGACTGGCTGGTAGTGGATACTGTGGCATCAATCAAGCTGCTTAACCTGTCTTAGATTAGACAGCTCACTAGTGAAGTTGGATTTTTTTGTATACGGCTGGCTACTGGCCGGGTTAGGGTTACGGTAAGAACTATGGTTCAATGTATAGGTTAACAGATGTTCACAGTGATGCTAGTGACCTGAGATTGAGATGGTCGTATGACCACTTGATCTCGGGCCTGTTCAGGAGGGTGCGACACTACAGAATGTTCCGATGGAAAAGTATTGTATAGAATAGATATGACAGATATAATAGCATGATTCCCTATTCTATCTGAATGTTCAGATAGAAATATATTGTGGAGAACAAATGTCATTGTCTGTCAAGTAGAATAGGGATTCACGTTAACTCTGTGTGAACTTGCTACCTCACAGCTGGAGGAGAGCGAGGACCAGTACGTTCAGGCAGAGCGGCGCATCAATGCTCTGAAGAGCAGTCTGGATGAGAAGGAGCGAGAGGTGGTCGCCGCCTCTCAGAAACTGCAGGAGGTGCTGTCTGCCTTTGCAGGCTCAGACACCACCATTAAACAGCTGGAGGAGGCAGTGCAGAGGTACACACGTGCATGCACACGCACACACACAACAGCATGCAGGTACACAGGCACGCTTGTACTTACACACACAAGCAAACACAAAAGTACAGTCGTGGACAAAAGTTTTGAGAATGACACAAATATTAATTTTCACAAAATCTGCTGCCTCAGTTTGTGTGATGGCAATTTGCATATAATCCAGAATGTTATGAAGAGTGATCAGATGAATTGCAATTAATTGCAAAGTCCCTCTTTGCCAAGCAAAGGAACTGAATCACCCAAAAAACATTATACAATACCTAATGCAACATATGGAGTACAAAACTATATGGGGATATCAACGACAGCAGGGGAAAGTGTGTAGCATCCTGAGACCATTCATGTGTGGGGTTGCTTCTCAGCCAAGGGAGTGGGCTCACTCACAATTTTGCCTAAGAACACAGCCATGAATAAAGAATGGTACCAACACATCCTCTGAGAGCAACTTCTCCCAACCATCCAGGAACAGTTTGGTAATGAACAATTCCTTTTCCAGCATGATGGAGCACCTTGCCCTAAGGCAAAAGTGATAACTAAGTGGCTCGGGGAACAAAACATCGATATTTTGGGTCCATGGCCAGGAAACTCCCCAGACCTTAATCCCATTGAGAACTTGTGGTCAATCCTCAAGAGGCGGGTGGGCAAACAAAACCCCACAAATTCTGACAAACTCCAAGCATTGATTATGCAAGAATGGGCTGCCATCAGTCAGTATGTGGCCCAGAAGTTAATTGACAGCATGCCAGGGCGGATTGCAGAGGTCTTGAAAAAGAAGGGTCAACACTGCAAATATTGACTCTTTGCATCAACTTCATGTAATTGTCAATAACATCCTTTGACACTTATGAAATGCTTGTAATTATACTTCAGTATTCCATAGTAACATCTGACAAAAATATCTAAAGACAATGAAGCAGCTAACTTTGTGGAGATTAATATTTGTGTCATTCTCAAAACTTTTGGCCACGACTGTACTCTCACACACAGCGCACGCACACAAACTCAGTCACCAATTTAGGGTTGTATGAAATGTAATCTGTCGTTTTTTGGGGGAAACAAACTGTTATAAAACTGTTTCTGAATATGACTACATACTATAGGAATGTGAAAGTTGTGACTGTATTATTAATGTTGTGTGACTGCAGATTGGAGATTGAGAATGCCAGGCTGGAGGCAGCAGCAAAGCAGCAGACCAACAAGATCGAGGCACTGCAGAAAGGAGTCCAAGACTCTGCCATGGTGAGTCTCTGCATCCAAACATTTTCATCCCCCAGTCAGTTTTCCATATTGTCTTTGGTTCCCATCCATAGGGCTGGGAAAAAGCACCATGTTTAGATATGTGCCATGTTAAAGGGATATTTCAGAGAATTTATCTATTCATATTGTTTACTTATCTTGAAAGTAGTCTATGGACAAGGGGAGACTACTTTTCAAGGAAAATAAACATTGAGTAACTTTGCAGAACTATACTTTAAGTGCTGATTTTAATCTTCATAAGCCCTGGCTGTCTTTTTGTGGTCTTTACAAATGCTATGTCATGAAATTATAATTTACAGTAGACAAGTTACTGTTTTACAGGAGATATAAGGGTAAATGAGTTGTAAATAAATTAATATTGACTTTAAAGGTATTCAATCTCTTCACAGCCATCTGACTCTGCAGCAGGAGGAGGGGTTGGTATTTCAGACATAGTAGCTGTATACGTTTCTTTGCGTTTGATTTTCTTCTCTGAAGGAAGATCCCCTCAAAAGGAAAAATAAATGAATGATCAGGACTCCCTACACTTTAGCCACTGCTTTTAGATTTGGTCGGCCTTTTGGGCACAATATTTCTACACCAGAAATTCAAAGACATTGCTTGAATGAGTTGTTTTTTTATCAATGTCTTCTTCTGGTTGTGTTGGGTTGTTTTTGATTGGTGGTGGTCTCTTTGCAAGTCAGAGGTCTTTTGATCTCTTTCTTTCTCCCTATACCGGTATATCATCTTGGTGTGTGGTTTGGGACCTATTTTTTGTTTCTATCTAGAGCTGCATGGTGTTACATGCTTTGGATTGAATAGTTTTTTTACATTTTATTTTTATTTTTTATTTATTTTTTAAAATTTTATCCCCTCTTCTGTCTTTTCGGGATTGGTTCTTCCCCTGGGAAAATTAAGTTGATCCTATCCTATTTGGATCAGGAACCACATCTCTTGTCCACATGTTGCATCAATCTTCTACTCTTCAACCCTCAGGTCAGGAACCGTCTGGAGGACTTGGTGACTGGCCTGCAGTGCAGCAAGATGACCCTGGAGGACCAGCTCAGTCAGGAGGTTGGTTGATTACTTCCTCGGTTGAAATTTGTATTGTGTCTCCATCTTCTAAAGATGCTTCCACATACCACATCTCGCTGTCATTTGCGCTAATATGTCAACGCTGTAAAAAGATTAACACAATAGGCCAGGTGCCCCACAATATATCTTTACGTGTTTAGCTTCACAAATTCAGAGACGGGCAAAGGGTTTTCGTTTTTAGTCTTGATATGGACCACTAACATTCGGCTCTACATTAGTAGCGTAAGCCTACCCCTCTGCCCTCAGGTGCAGAAGCAAAGCATGCTGTCCCATAACGCCCAGGACTCCCATGCGCTGTGGGAGGAGGAGCTGAAGAGCCGCTCCAAGCTGGGTCTGCGTCTGGCTGAGCTGGAGAAGGAGAAAGGAGAGCTCAGCAGCCAGGTGACCAATCAAGACGACCACTGGCACACACACAAACGCACAGCTGGCCATTAACACCTCACTTGTGAACATATAAAAAGCACTGCCTTAAACCAAGGCCCTGTTCAGAAACAATCCCCAGCATCTCTCCTATTGAATGTTTTATGTCGAACGTCTCGAACGTCACAATACTACCGTCTTAATTCAACAGGCCATTATAGACAAAAAGCCACAGAGAATGGGATCTACCACAGGGATTCACCCATATGCATTGCTCCCCGGTTCAAAAATGTTTAAAATATAAGTGAATTGGTCTGTGGGACCCCAAACCGATCCAAATGTAGCATGCATCAGTCAGAAAATTGATGCAAACATTATGAATCGCCGGTTCACTAAAATGTTTTGCTGAAATTACCTTCCAAAAAACCGAATATTTTGTGACAACTGCATCCTCTTCTTCAGCGTCGAATTAATCATGTAATTGTGTTGACAGTCATTGATCGACAAGTCATTTTCACCCAATCAAAGCTGACCAACAAGTTTATTTCTGATCTTGCATTACTGTGCGTCACCTTCAGCATTGAAATGTTTGTAAAATGGCTTGCGCAATATTAGGCTTTATTAGTTTAGTGACAACCATGTTTATCACATACGCTGTTGAAAATGGTGTTTTACCGAAATAAAAGTAGCCTAAGTTACCAGCGGAAACAACTCATCTGGCTATAGCCTACATGCTGATCGGGGGCGCTTACATTCGATTTTATTTCTATTTTTCAGGTTTACCATCAATTGTTTTGCTCGAAAAAATCTGTATATGTGGTACATTTGAGATATACAGGGTAAATGTAATAATTTTATAACGAAGACGGCAATCTGTTTTGCTGTATGGTCGAAGCGGGAGAAGAAGAGAAGCTCACTCAGTCTGCCAACTTCCAAAAGGTCTAAATCACGGATGGGCAACTTGATTGTGATTTCAGATCAAAAGTGGGGGTAACAAAAACCAAACATTGCCCCCCTAACTGATATTGGGTTGGTAGATGCCCAGTTTCCCTTATGGCTAAGCTCCCGTGCCTACATACAGTGGTTCCTCCTTTAAAAGTTGCGAGCTTACACTGCGGGACTTGGAGGTACCCAGCTTCACGCCTTCATTGCTCCAGACCACCACAAGGGGGAGTTAGAGCACTCATTATGCAGTTGGGTCCAAAGGTTTTTAAATGACCAATCATATCGAGTGGTTCCAATGACGAATTTGACGCGAGCCATCCGTCCCTGGTGACTTTCTTCAGCAAAGATGGCTGACAAAACATTTACGATGGAAGCTAATTTAAGTAATTATAACATCATATAACGAGTCAAGCAAAACATGTACAATTGAGACGAATATGTTTGTTAATGTAGAGACAAACGATTGTGCATATTTTGTCAAAATGTTAATTTACGAAAATCGCTATTTAGCAAGGTCATATCCAATACCAGGTGTATCAAACTCTGTTCTTTGAATGATGCTGTGTCTGCATGTATATATTACAATTATACACTTCAGTGTTTACTGCTCCTGGGACGTCAATGATTACACATTGTAACTATGCTATAGACTAGAAACATGATTTAAATAAAGGCTGATTTGTAATTCATATATACAGAATAAAAAAACACTACATCCTGCCAGCCCGCCCACAAGCGAGCCACTCAGACGGAGAATGACGCGTGGAAGAGAGCAGGAATGAGATGGGAGTAACAGTCCAGGCTATTTGCTCTGAGACCGGCATAATAATGCAATGAAACAAGCAGGGAGCAGGTTTCAAACCCTCAACATTCTAGCCCTAAGTCCAGCACGCTATCGACTGTGCCCAAATGTATTAATTAGTGTTTTTAGCCACAATTGGCCCAAACCCCATCAATTGGAATATTTAACATTTGGAAAGAGGAAAAAGTTATTATTAGCAGGATTCAACAATAGACTATTCAACTTTTACTAAAGAATTGTCTAATAGCCAAGTTAGGTGTGAACCGCCCCCCTCCCCAACTTGAGCTAGGTAATTCACTGTATCACAATTCCAGTGGGTCCGAAGTTTACATACGCTAAGTTGACTGTGCCTTTAAACAGCTTGGACAATTCCAGAAAATGATGTCATGGCTTTAGAAGCTTCTGATAGGCTAATTGACATCATTTGAGTCAATTTGTGGTGTACCTGTGGATGTATTTCAAGGCCTACCTTCAAACTCAGTGCCTCTTTGCTTGACATCATGGGAAAATCAAAAGAAATCAGCCAAGACTTCTTCTTTTTTGACCTCCACAAATCTGGTTCATCCTTGGGAGCAATTTCCAAATGCCTGAAGGTTCCACGTTCATCTGTACAAACAATAGTACGCGAGTATAAACACCATGGGACCACGCAGCCGTCATACCGCTCAGGAAGGAGGAGGAAGGAGGAAGGTTCTGTCTCCTAGAGATGAACATACTTTGGTTCGAAAAGTGCAAATCAATCCCAGAACAATGCAAAGGACCTTGTGAAGATGCTGGAGGAAAAATTTACAAAAAGAATCTATATCCCATAGTAAAACGAGTCCTATATCGACCTAACCTGAAAGGCCGCTAAGCAAGGAAGAAGCCACTGCTCCAAATCCGCCATAAAAAGCTAGACTATGGTTTGCAACTGCACATGGGGACAAAGATCAGACTTTTTTTTGGAGAAATGTCCTCTGGTCATAATGACCATCGTTATGTTTGGAGGAAAAAGGGGAAGCTTTGCAAGCCGAAGAACACCATCCCAACCGTGAAGCATGGGGGTGGCAGCATCATGTTGTGGGGGTGCTTTGCTGCAGGAGGGACTGGTGCACTTCACAAAATAGATGGCATCATGAGGGAGGAAAATTATGTGGATATATTGAAGCAATATCTCAAGACATCAGTCAGGCAGTTAAAGCTTGGTCGCAAATGGGTCTTCCAAATGGACAATGACCCCAAGCATACCTGACTCAGTTACACCAGCTCTGTCAGGAGGAATGAGCCAAAATTCACCCAACTTATTGTGGGAAGCTTCTGGAAGGCTACCCAAAATGTTTAACCCAAGTTAAACAATTTAACGGCAATGCTACCAAATACTAATTGAGTGTATGTAAACTTTTGACCCATGGGAATGTGAAATAAAAGATGAAATAAATCATTCTCTCTGCTATTATTCCGACATTTCACATTCTTTAAATAAAGTGGTGATCCTAACTGACCTAAGATAGGGAATTTTTACTAGGATAAAATGTCGGGAATTGTGAAAAATTGATGTGTGTATGTAGGTGTATGTATACTTCCGACTTCAACTGTATGTTAAAGCCCCTTAGATATTCTCAGATATTCTCACATCCTAACGGAAAATGCCCTTTAGATATTCATTTAGAGTCCTCCAATCCTCTAAATGTAATTGTTGGCGGAGAGTTACGTCATATAAAAAAATATTTTTCGATATACTGTAGGCCTATCGTAGGCAAAATGAATCTCACTAGTGTTGTGTAATGTGCTGTTAAAAATGGTGTAGGTCTTATTTATTTAAAGAGCGTATTGAAGTTAGATTTAGATTTCCATTGTGAGATACAGCTTTTGATTGCCGATAGATAGGCGCTTATGGGCTCCCGAGTGGCACAGTGGTCTAAGGCACTGCATCTCAGTGATAGATGCGTCACTACAGACACCTTGGTTTGAATCCAGGCTGTATCACAACCGGTCGTGATTGGGAGTCCTATAAGGCGGCGCACAATTGGCTAAGCGTTGTCCAGGTTTGGCCGGTGTAGGCCGTCATTGTAAATAAGAATTTGTTCTCTACTGACTTGCCTAGTTAAATAATTGTGCACGGTTCGGAATCCATCTGCCTGATGGCCGACCTGCCTATACTGTGCCCTCCACCTCGCTCTCTTTTCCTCGCTAACTTTCTATGAATGATTAAAGTGTTTGATTAGTTGCCGTACTTCCAATAACACAGTCCCTTCACTTCCAAAAAATACTGAATCTTAGGAGTTTTTCTTTCTACTTCATGTCTTAGTAAGTAACGTAATTTTTTTTATTTTTTTACTTGAAAGTACTTTTAAGGAAAGGCAAGGTCGTCACGAGTTACAACAGCCACAAAGTCAGAAGGCCCGCCTACTCAACCAATCAGATGAGGGGGTTTGATGACGTGTATGCCAACTGGCTTGCAGGGGCAGATGAGACATGCATTTATTTTATCAAGTGATCTATCAATGATTTGGTTATTTATTAGCTAAATGAAAAGTCCCGTGTTCAGGACCCTGTCTTTCAAAGATAATTCGTAAAAATCCAAATAACTTCACAGATCCTCATTGTAAAGGGTTTAAATACTGTTTCCCATGCTTGTTCAATGAACCAGGAACAGTCGTTAAGACACTAACAGCTTACAGACGGTAGGCAATTAAGGTCACACTGAAAACTTAGGACACTAAAGAGGCCCTTCTACTAACTCTGAAAAACACCAAAAGAAAGATGCCCAGGGTCCCTGCTCATCTGCTTGAATGTGCCTTAGGCATGCTGCAAGGAGGCATGAGGACTGCAGATGTGGCCAGGGAAATAAATTGCAATGTCCGTGCTGTGAGAAGCCTAAGACAATGCTACAGGGAGACAGGACGGACAGCTGATAGTCCTCGCAGTGGCAGACCACGTGTAACAACACCTGCACAGGATCGGTACATCCGAACATCACACCTGCGGGACAGGTACAGGATGGCAACAACAACTGGCCGAGTTACACCAGGAACGCACAATCCCTCCATCAGTGCTCAGACTGTCCGCAAAAGGCTTAGAGAGGCTGAACTGAGGGCTTGTAGGCCTGTTGTAAGGCAGGTCTTCACCAGACATCACCAGCAACAACGTCGCCTATGGGCACAAACTCACCGTCGCTGGACCAGACAGGACTGGCAAATAGTGCTCTTCACTGATGAGTCGCAGTTTTGTCTCACCAGGGGTGATGGTCAGATTCGCGTTTTTCGTCAAAGGAATAAGCATTACACCGAGGCCTGTATTCTGGAGCGGTATTGATTTGGAGGTGGAGGGTCCGTCATGGTCTGGGGCGGTGTGTCACAGCATCATCGGACTGAGCTTGTTGTCATTGCAGGCAATCTCAACACTGTGCGTTACAGGGAAGACATCCTCCTCCCTCGTGTTACCATTCCTGCAGGCTCATCCTGACATGATCCTCCAGCATGAATATGCCACCAGCCATACTGCTCGTTCTGTGCGTGATTTCCTGCAAGACAGGAATGTCAGTGTTCTGCCATGGCCAGCGAAGAGCCCGGATCTCAATCCCATTCAGCATGTCTGGGACCTGTTGGATTGGAGGGTGAAGGCTAGGGCCATTCCCCCCAGAAATGTCCAGGAACGTGCAGGTGCCTTGGTGGAAGAGTGGGGTAACATCTCACAGCAAGAACTGGCAAATCTGGTGCAGTCCATGAGGAGGAGATGCACTGCAGTACTTAATGCAGCTGGTGGCCACACGAGATACTGACTACTTTTGATTTTGACCCCCCCCCTTTGTTCAGGCACACATTATTCCATTTCTATTAGTCACATGTCTGTGGAACTTGTTCAGTTTGTCTCAGTTGTTGAATCTTATGTTCATACAAATATTTACACGTTACGTTTGCTGAAAATAAACGCAGTTGACAGTGAGAGGACGTTTCTTTTTTTGCTGAGTTTATATATGGAAAATGTATGCGTTTAAGCAACAAATGTTAGTGCATCGAATCGAATCAAATCGTTTCGTTTCTTTAATCCGGGGATGGGCAACACTTGATGGGGGTGGGGGCCTCAAGAAAATCGGAACTCATCATGAGGGGCCGCAGTGGGTCAGTGTAGCCACATCCATACCCACACGTGCAGCCAGAGCCAGAGCCAGCAAAATGCCTTTTGTATGGCCCTAAGCAAAATATTGTTCCCCCCACCTTGCGAGCAAAACACAGCGACGAGAAACATTTGAAGTTAACGTTAATTTCATGCAATTTTACACGTTTTGCCATGGGGCGTAGAGAAGATATTGTCAATGTATAACACATTTCATACAATTTTACTAATTTGAGCAGTTGAGCAGTTTTAATGAGCAGTTTTACAGCTAATATCCTGCAATTCTACACATTTTGCCATGAGGTGGAGGCTTGGGTGGTATCCAGATTGTCGTATCTTCATACCGACCTTATGCCATACCGTGATATCCGGAAATACCACGGAACACCACGGGCTCTGTTTTCAAACCCCACTTGATACTCTGTAAGCTGAAGGTTGGCAATGCTAACAAGTACATGCAAAATCCCATGGAGAATGCTAACGATTGCGGTGCGAACATTTTGAGCAGTTTCTGACCTAAACTATACAAGTAACTCAAAGTGCCACTCACAGTTTTCTGCAGGCACAAAACATATATTAGCCAGCATGGCTATTGATCCAAGGGGGGGGATTCTCTGCTGTTACCAAGCAATTATTTTTTGGGGAAGAAGCTAATCAATTAGCTAGATAGCTAACTAGCTACTAAATTAGCGAACTAAATGCACAACTGCAGAGTTGATTTTTTTTTTTAGACAGTTTACGTAATAGTTATGATATTTAGCTGCAAACATTTAGTTGAAAATTGTGTAATTAGTTCACCAGGTGCGTGCTGCACAACAGTGAGTGACTCACAAGGTTCCGGTCTCTCCTTGTGTGCTTGTAAACACACATCACGTGACACGTGACTGGGGAATACCGTTAGCTTAATAATATTGTGACGGGTGAAATGAAGAACGCAATGTTCTTTATCTCCTAAAGTATTGCACAAGTTGCTACACATATTAAAATGTATTAAAAAAAAAGTAAAATAAATAGTTTCAACGATATAAAAAAAACATCCCGTGGCTATTTTCTTAATACCCCGGTATATGGTATACCTCCCAAGCCTAGTGGAGTCAAATGTTTTTGTCGTTTTTAATATGACATCTGATGTTCTTTTGGGGGCCCTCTAGTCGGTATTTCGACTATGATTACTACAAGTTTAGATAGCTAGCCGCTAGACTACCTTAGCAATCTAAACATGTTTAGCTTGGCTAATTGAGTGACTGTCAGTGACTGACATAACAAGAGAAAAACTGCTGATGCACAAACAAATTTAGAAAATGCACCTTGTGTATTCTACTATTTTAACTCTCAACAGTAAGTTGAGAATCCGACTGAGTTCCAAAAAACTTGATTGATCCGCGGGCCTACAAAACGGGGCCGGCCCGCAGGCTGACAGTTGCCCATCCCTGCTCTAATCAAACTGAATTACACCGAATCGTTTCAAAACGTATCGTTTCGGGAACCCATGTATCTAGATACGTATCGAATCGTCTTGAAAAGGAAAGGTGCACATCCTTAATCTACCTTTATTACACTGTATGAAGACAGTTCTTCATTGTTGACAGGTTTAATATTTTCTCAACTGACTTCAGTATTTCGCCCCTCTTTGTCCTGTGCGTTCCAGATGGAGTTAGAGAAGAAGAAGGCCAAGAAGATAGCGGAGCAGAAAAAGTCTGTGGACACCAGACTGGACCAGGAGATGAAGAGAAACACAGAGCTACAGAAAGAAATGTACAGGTGACAGTACAACCTCCCTTCTTCGCAGCACCCTCCTCAGGACGGTAGAGCAACCTCTCCATGTCTATTACCACCATAGTACTACTATAGAGCCCGGTTGTAGTAGTCCCAGCGCATTCATCCCCGGCTTTTGTCTGGTGCACCTCTCTGTGGGTGTGTTGTGAGTTAGCCGATGCCTTGTGTTTATGGGTTAGATGTGTCTTGTTGTCTATGGGTTTATGATATTGATTTGTGTGTCTTGCTGTGTCTGGGTTTGTGAGTTAGATGTGTGTTTTTGTCCATCAGTGGTGTGATGTTTCGGTGTCCGATCAGTCAGACTGATCTAGTGCATCTGGGTCGTTCTATGAAATTAGTGCCTTTTTAAGTAGACATTATAAGTGCCTGTTATATTAAATGTAGTGCCCCTTTTAATATAGACCGCATGGAAAATACAATCAATCAGATTTTTTATATGATTAAAGAATTGCTAAAGTGCAAAAATGTAGCATTTTGACATGTCCCTCTGTGACTTCTAGGTTTTTACTTTCATTGGAAACCATTGACAGTCATTTCTAACTATTATTATTTATTTAATGCAATAAGTGGTAGTTTAACCCTCTTACTGAACTCTTGTTTTAATGAGATGAAACTATTCCTTCATTTAATTTTTTTTTTTTTTTAAAGAATAGTCAAACCCTAATGTAAAAGCAGGTGAGCTGGTTCTACTCTTTTTCACCATTTTCTGGTGTTTTGTGGTGGGAAACGGAGTAGGTCGAGCATAATACTGTTGCAGGGAAGAAATGTCTTAACAGTAAAAAAAAAAAATTGTGAAGCTTTCATTCAATTGCCCCTCCATGCTGTTGCAGACAACAAGCTAATATTCCCCTATCACAAGGGGGTTTATGGCTGATTTTAAGATGAAATCGTCAACCTGTTACAGTCAATCCTGTTTCTTTACTTGGCACTTAATAGTATAATTTTTTATTTATTTAACCTCTTGAGATGGGATAACATGTTTTTTTTAAATTGCGTTGTGTTCTTTATGACAATGTTAAAATAAAGTGAAACAAAGAAACTATTTTTTCCCAAGTTACAATACTCAAGGAACCCAATTGGTGGAACGACCCATGTGTCATTAAGATTATATGTGTGTATCTGTCTCTGTGTGCAATGTCGTACAGGTTGCGGACACTGGTGAAGACGGCTAAGAAGAAGCTGCGGGAGCAGGACGGTGCCGGGGCTGAGTTTGGATCGCCCATGAGCAGCATGAGAGGGGAGATGGGCCACAGACAGGCTGAGGCTGACATCGGCAGGATGAAGAACAAGGTACTAAGCCCAATTGATCCTGACACCAAGGATGCGTACCGAATGGCACCCTATTCCTTATTAAAGTGTGCTACTACTTCACTTCCAAGGGTGCTGCACTGCTGCTGACTCGAATCTGTGCTCCTCCGGAAATGTGTGCAATGGACATAATAAGTAAAGTACTAGTGCACTATAATACAGAATAGGGTGCCATTTGGGATGCATGGAAGACTCATCAAGTTAAGTTTTGACACACACACAAGATCCTTATCTTCCTCTTATTTGACATCTTATCTATCTTATCTCATATTCTACAATTTCCTGGGTCGTGTGTATTAGGGCACGCCACGGAAAACTTTTTTAAACGTTTTGCAACTTAAAACAAAAATGTGTCTTATTAGAGAAGTCCAGGTAGTCCTCCCTGTTTCAGGTTGTTTTCTTCTGTTTGGTTCCGAATGAACACAACCCTGTACTTCATACAGCTCTGGGTTCAAGTTTCCCCAAGGTATAGATCTAGGATCACCTTCTGCTCCCCCAATCTGGAAAATGCAAAACTGGTCCAAGATCAGCATTTAGGGACAACTTCACCTTCCACCACTTCATACACATCCTCTCATCTTACTGTTGTCCCACTGTCATCTCAATGACCCTCTGTCCCCAGGTGGATGACCTGTCGGTGCAGCTGGAGAAGGAGGTGTCTCGCTGCTGCCAGCTGGATAGGGTCAACGGAGAGCTCAAGGAGCAACTAGCCTCCTTGAAGGGCCTGGGCCGCAGCAACGAGCGTCTCGAGCGTAGCAAGAGGCACCTGGAGGAGGAGGTGGGTAGCCACGATCCAGTAGCCGGAAGGTCGGCGGTTCAAATCCCAGGCGGGCCAACAAAAAAGACAAAAAAGGCTGTGCAATGGAAATATTTTATTTTAATATGTAAAATATTCAGTAAGTAAAGCATTTACAAGATCGATTCGTAAAGTAGTATTCTGTATTGCAGTTGTTGGGCCTGCGGCGGCAGGTGGAGGCGGGTGTGATGGACCAGACCCTGGTGGATCAGTACCGACGAGACGCAGAGGAGAGGGCCCGCCAGGAGATCAGACAGAAACTGGAGGAGGTCAACCTCTTCCTACAGGTGGGGGGGGACACAAGATACATTCTTGAACTTGGCCCTGTTCAGATACGTTTAAATTGATCCTTCCTCCCTCCCTTCCTTGAAATAATGACGTGGATAGGTACATGGTTTCCAGCCGGTGACTATCATCAGCCTTACCGTGTTAGATCAGTGATTTCCTCAAGGAAGGAAGTTGTCCTTGAGGGCTGCTAGTCCTGCTGGTTTTCCATTTCTGCCTGGCAGTTAATTAACAGATGAATGGCACTCACTTGGTGAGAGTGTGTGTATACACATGTTTTACCCATTCCTGTTGCTGCCTGTTGAACACATCCCTCCTTCAGACCCAGGCGGCGTCCCAGGAGGCGTTGGAGCAGATCAAGGCGGCAAACGAGGCCAGCTTGCGCTCCACGCTGGAGCAGCGTATCCGGGAGCTGGAGGGCGAGCTGGGCAGAGCGCACTCCACACAGCACGACAGCATGAGCCTGCGAGACTCCACCCGGACAGAGATGGATCGCTACCGGGAGCTCTACACTGAGGAGCTGCGTCTCCGCAAGGCCCTGGCTGCCAAACTAGAGAGGTGAGACCAAGGACTGGCTGCATATATCTAGGTCCTAATCCCAAATCGACCCCTAGAAGCTATACCCTATGTACTTGTGGCAATCTGAGAGGATTTGACAGGTGTAAGTATCATGGGGAGACTATTTCCTAGCCCATCAGTGAGCAAGTGGAGCTATTACCATATTGCGTACACCTGTCAAATCCTCCCAGATTTCCTCCCAGTGCGTAGAGTCTAGGGGTTGATTTGGGATTTGGCCTAGATGTTAGGTTAAGAGGGAAAGCAAGGTGATGTGGGTCGTGTTTATTTATACTGGAACAGGGGAGGGATAACCTGGACTTTTTCACTGTTTACCTAATGAACACGACCATAGTGTAGCTCTGTGGCAACCAGACAAATAGGACATGTTATCGTTTCAAGCTTAAAGGGATAGATTGCCTGAATGAAAAAATGACTTACGTTTCCCTTCCTCTCCTGCCCCATAGACTACTTTCAAGGTAAGGATATGTGCATTTGTTATTTAGGTGAACTCTCCCTTTAACTTCAGTGTGGTTACGTGTGCTTAGTTTGGGTGTGTCATCTCTTTGATAACCGTAGAGATGTGATAGATCATGGCTGTGTGCTGTTAGTATGTATGGAGTTACCTGTGCAGTTGGACCTCAGAGATGCCAAATGGAGGTCATTGTGACTTTGAAATGGTCTGTATTTTAATTGCAGATCATGTTCATGTCTGACATGATTTGAAGCACATGAACGCAACATTTATCTGTGTCTGCAGCCTACAGAAGTTTTGGTAACATTTTACTGGGGTAGCAGGTATTCTCGTGGTGAAGAGCTTTGGGCCAGTAACCAAAAGGCTGCTGGTTCGAATCCCCGAGCTAGGTGACAAATATGTCTATGTGCCCTTGAGCAAGGCACTTAACCTTAATTGCTTGATCCAGTCGCTCTGGATAAATGACTAAAATGTACTGTATGTGTTTTTATACAGGCATTCATAAAGCCTTTATAACAGCTATATAACACAACATTTTGTCAAAAGCTGTCATAAGTAGTTTTAAAGAGTTGAGTCACGGCATGACGTTATAAAATCGGTTGTAATGGGTGTTAAAATTACTGTTCATCCTATTTTCATATGCTCTGTCAACTGTTACTAACAACTGCTATGATGAAGTCTTCATGACAACTTGTGTTGTTACATGCTACATAAGAATCTGCGTACTAGTGATGGCAAGTTCACCTCCTTTTACTCTCTCAGATCTTTTCAACTTGTTCGGTCAAAAGAATGAATCTTTCGACTCATTTCGTTCATTTGATTCGGTAACGCCCAGAGCACAGAACTCAAAACGTAGATTCTACAAGTCTCTCATTCGCCATAGAAGGCTTGTTATTGGAGCTGTCCTTTGTGACTGAGACTAATATAAGTGTGCTTCAAGCATTGTACATTTGTGATTGGTAGGCATACAAATGAGATTGTTTATTGATACCTTTGAAACGAGGTTTAGTTGTGGCCGCAACCGGACTAGATTGTGAACGGCTCTTGGCGGAATGACACTGCTTGACTGCAGCGGGGCAGATCAGCACAATTTCGGTCGCGAACTACAGCTGCCCCGGAACGATTCATTCTCTAGTTCGAGTGTTGAGCAGAGGCAGGCTGTGTATGTTTTGATTCTAATAAAAGCTGTGTCCATCGAGTTATATTCAATAATCAATTAATTGCGTTCATTCTTTTACAATGCCGTCAACTATCAGTTCTAAACATGTATTTTCCTCCTCTCTGCTGCTGTGTCGTGACTGTGACTATCGTCAATGTGATGACATGCTATTTTATCAAATCGATTATCTAACATTTAATTGATTACGTGATTGAATTAAATCATGCAACAATTAACTCATTAATAACCTGGGTCACCACAGACATGTTTATTTAAGGAGTTCCATCTTCCGAATGAACTCTTAGAGATCTAAAAATCTCTTACATTTCAGTCATCAATCAGTCATGAATTTTTCTTTCCCTTCTATCAGTCTCATCTGAGCGTCGTACAATTCTTGGTTATCTGCACGAACCCTAGTTTCCATAATGAATTAGCAATATAAACATTGGCTTAATTATTTATTTACTAACTAACTAAATAATCACAGAAATACATCACAAACAAACAGTAGATATTGGTTACTAACAGTGATAGAAAAGTCGCTAGTGGGCTATGCCGATATGACAGCTTGGTAGACAAAAGGAAAGTGGTGGGGACTGACAGAGCGGGATAGACAAATGGATTCACTACACAGTCTATAATTATATTAATTGAAATGCTAGTCCTTTGCACATGAATGGCCGCTCATTCAAGAATAATTGCAATATAAACTCAGCAAAAAAAGAAACATCCTCTCACTGTCAACTGCGTTTATTTTCAGCAAACTTAACATGAGTAAATGTTTGTATGAACATAAGATTCAACAACTGAGACGTAAACTGTTCCGCAGACATGTGACTAACAGAAATGGAATAATGTGTGCCTGAACAAGGGGGGGGGGGTCAAAATCAAAAGTAACAGTCAGTATCTGGTGTGGCCACCAGCTGGTCTGCTCTTGCTTGGAGGACGCGGCTAGGGATGCCGTCTGGTCCAGCGGCCTTGCGAGGGTTAACATGTTTAAATGTTTTACTCACGTTGGCCACGGAGAAGGACAGCCCACAGGCTTTGGTAGCTGGCCGTGTCAGTGGCACTGTATTGTCCTCAAAGCAAGCAAAGAAGTTGTTTAATTTGTTAAAAAATGCATAGATGACATGATACCGGTAGTATCTTTCAAAACATACTTGAATCACTAACCGTGGATTGATAGAAGCTGTCGTGACTTTAAATTAATCTGATGACTGTTATTTATCTAATCAATTAAGTATGTTTAATTGTTACCCAATGAAATTAATCATGTAACAATTAACTCATTCGGGTTTGCGGTGCCACGAGAGCGGTTCTTTAAAGAGTTACCATCTCCCGAATTAAACTCTGACGGTCTTTACATAAACAGTCAACTCATTAATCAGAACCTCATATCATCATTCTGAACAGTCGTAACCTTTCGTCTGCAAAAACCCGAGCATTACCAATGATTCAGTACTACATGTTGGTTTAATTATTTATTTACTAGCTAACTAAATGGTAACACAGGATAAACATACACACTTGATACATTAGAAACAGGTCCCTAGTGGACTGACAACAATATGGCTGCTTGTTAAAGACATAGAGAGGGCGAGAAAGAGAGGGGGACAGAGACACTTAACGTCTCACTTTCCACACAAACTACCGCCCACTTGGAGTAAGAAATCATGAATTTATTTGCGTTGAAATGCCTTGGTTTGCCGTGTATTTCTCCTAACTGGGCCTTCTTGGAAAGGGGGTTGGTTAGGCTTTTCGTGGCAAGATTCTAAGGCTCTGATTGTCCTAAAGGGGTCCCCATCCGGCTTTTTACTGTTCTCCTCTGCAGTTGTCTGGTTCCTGGCGACTTGTCGTGTAGGCCTGAACAGAACTACAGAGTTTATTCTACTTCCATTCACTCTGCAATATGCTTCTTTGAAGATAGGCAAGCCACCTATGTCGATGGTTCCCAGTGGGGTGATGCGAGTAGTGTAATATGATGATTTGAACAGAGTAATGGAATGGTCCCACTTAAATTCGCTTTTCTAGATACTTTACTGAGGACAGCTAATCAGCCGTACCAGTGATTGTCCGGCAGGTGACTTTGTCGTTTCTACCTCGTGTTGAGATTCAAAGTTTAAACCACTTTAAACGTGAGCTGCAGCTCAACATTTCTCTGGTCTGATACAGTGGGGCAAAAAAGTATTTAGTCAGCCACCAATTGTGCAAGTTCTCCCACTTAAAAAGATGAGAGAGGCCTGTAATTTTCATCATAGGTACACTTCAACTATGACAGACAAAATGAGGGGGAAAAATCCAGAAAATCACATTGTAGGATTTTTAATGAAGTTATTTGCAAATTATGGTGCCCAAACTGGCTTTATTTACAAATTAGTGAGAATGTCTCACCCCGTGTTCAAGAATTGCCTTTTTCTCGCTCACTCTAGGTTAAATGAAAACGAAATCTCCAAAATAGTGTTACTTTTTAGAGTCCTCCAATCCTCTAAATGTAATTATTGGCGGAGTCATGTCATTGAAAAAAAAAAAAAAACTATATAATGTATGCCTACCATAGGCGAAATGAGTCTCACTAGTGTTGAGTAATGTGCTGTTAAAAATGGTGTAGGTCTTATTTATTTAAAGAGCATATAAAAAATTTGAAGCAAAAGCCTACAACTATTTTAGCATCTTTCGTGCTGCTCTAGGCCAAGCATGGGGACTGGTCTTGATAAATCAATGAGGGTTTTTATTTTCACTTAATCTCCAATTGGGTATTGGTGAGACAAGAATTTGAAAATTAGGTGCAGAAATGTTATGCTCTTAGTGTAACCTTTATTTAACTAGGCAAGTCAGTTAAGAACAAATTCTTATTTACAAGGACAACCTACTCCTTCATCGTAAATAGCCCTGTACTGCACTGCCGACCGTCATTTTCGGTTCCAGCAAGTACTGTTTCCAGCAAGTCAAAAGTTTGGACACACAAACTCGTTCCAGGATTTTTCTATATTTTTACTATTTTCTACATTGTAGAATAATAGTGACGACATCACAACTATGAAATAACCCATATGGAATCAGTTAAGAACAAATTCCTATTTACAAGGACAGCCTACTCCTTCCTCCCCTGCGGGGATTCGAACCCCAGTCTCCCGCGTGCTCCGCATTCTACATACAGACATGGCCTGCTCTCCCTTATGTAAGGTATTAGGCACTTTCCCATGTTTACTACAGCATGTATTGTAGACTGCACAGTAGTCTAATAAACAAATAAACACATTTCGTTAATAAAATAATTATAAAAAATACTATTTCAAATTACAGATGTTAATTTAGTTATGGATCCCCAACGAAATACTATGTGAATAAAAATCACTGATTTACATAAATATTGGAACAAAGTTGTCTCATGAAAGCAAGCAATTTAGAATCCTCCGTCACTTTGTACGGCGCCATATTTTCCATTCCATCCTAACAGAAACCCTGAGGATTTCGTTTTTTTTTGTTTATCTCGGAGTAGAAACACCATAATATTAATCAAATTATTAAGCCACATTTCTTAAAATCAATCCCATATGCTATGTTATTACAAAAAAGGTTTGAAATTCTCTGGTAATGCCAATACGGAATACTATCAAATGCTTCTCAAAGATGCCCTCTGGTGGTCAAACTAGCAATAACTTGCAGTAACAAAGTGCCACAGAATGCTGCGGCAGCACGGAAGGTGTGCTGCAGTAAGACGCAACTGTTAAAGGTGGAACCACTGTAGACTCTTATGCAGCATGTAATAACATATGAGTTGTCATGCAGACTGTATAATATCAGTTGTTATTAACAGTTGACATTTATAGCATATGGCAACAGGATGGATGAAGTCGTTTTAAACACCAATTATAACCGTTTTTATAACATCTCATGCTGTGACTCATAACTATTTAAAACGACTGATGACAGCTTATGACAAATGTTATAATGCAGTGGTGGGCAAACTACAGCCTGTTCAATCCGGTCCTCGGGAGGTTTGAGTAAAAAATATATCATTATAATTATACAGGGCTCGACATTAACGCTTGTCCTCTTGGAACATTTTTTTTTTTTAAATGGTCGGACTTGCCTAGTTAAATAAAAAAAAATAAAAAAGAGTATAGATTTAAGTTGTCCAAATAGATAAGTAAAACATATCACTATCAAAGAATTTCTCCGATCAGAATTGGATCAGAGGCCAACATTGGAATAATATCCAAATCTATTTTTCATGTACAGGACATGAATAAAAATACCTACATGTCAAAGTGTAGGTGATGTCGAAACCGATGCTAAAATGACGGAGGCACCAGAAAATGTAGCCTAACTTTAATGAGACTTTTAATTACAGGCTGATGGCCAGTCATGCTTGACAAATATAATAAAGGATAATTGACATTTAACGTCTAAAGGCTTGATTCTGTTTACATATTTGATGTTCGTTGAAATAAAGTGGTCAGAAGTCCGGAGAGTGAAGGACAGTGCTTGTTGCACACCACCCACCTTTAATCTAAGCAGAGGTGATCAGCATTTTGAAACTATTTAACCATAAACTTACAGTTGAAGTCGGAAGTTTACATACACTTAAAACTCATTAAAACTCATTTTTCAACCACTCCACCAATTTCTTGTTAACAAACTATAGTTTTGGCAAGTCGGTTAGGACATCTACTTTGTGCATGACACAAGTAATCTTTCCAACAATTGTTTACAGACAGATTATTTCACTTATAATTCACTGTATCACAATTCCAGTGGGTTAGAAGTTTACATACACTAAGTTGACTGTGCCTTTACACAACTTGTAAAATTCCATAGAATTATGTCATGGCTTTAGAAGCGTCTGATAGGCTAATTGACATCATTTGAGTCAATTGGAGGTGTACCTGTGGATGTATTTCAAGGCCTACCTTCAAACTCAGTGCCTCTTTGCTTGACATGATGGGAAAATCAAAATAATTCAGCCAAGACCTGGACAATACAGTGACTTCAGCACCCGTATCTACAAAAAAATCTACTGCAAAGTTGTTAACCATCATGTTCACATATATTCCATCCGATTTCATATGTACACATATCAGACAGATTCCATCTTTGTCAACAATGACAGAATATTTATTTTATCTCTTGCCTACACTCCTCTACTTTGAAATGGTTCTTTATATCACTAAAATACTATTTTCGCTTTGTCATTATGGGGTATTGTGTGTAGATTGATGAGGAAAAAATGTATTCAAGCCATTTTAGAATAAGGCTGTAACATAACAAAATGTGTAAAAAGTCAAGGGGTCTGAATACTTTCCGAATGCACAGCACTTTGAGGGAATTATTTTAGAAATACTTAATATGCATTTGAAACCAGCATTTTTGTCATCTATTGGTTTTCAAATCAACGTTCTTTTTTGTCCTGCTGCCAAAGGCATAATCCTAGCCTTTGTGTGCTTTATTGAGCTGATAATATGAATAAATAAAACTGAAATATTTTAAGATAAAGGGTCTGATCTGTTTCATCAGCTTATTGCTTTTCTTAAATATTGTAATGTGCAGTGGTTGTATGCATTTTGGATCTGGTCTTCCAGAACTGTCCCAGAGTCTGTTTTCAACCGTAGACATACTTTTTATCGCCTGGTCGATGGCGGGACGCACTTAATTTCGAGGTTGTAATTTAAAAGTTGCAATTTTTTGTAGGAGAGCCTTAATCCAATCGCCATGGTGTAGCCTACATTTTTGTCTGATTATGTTTTTTTTTTAAAGATAGTAATGCATTTCATTTTGTAAAGTGGTTCCTTGCATCCTACATTGATGTAAAAATGCTGTTACAAAACACTTTGTATATTTGGACAAGTGACGTGAGCTTTTGGACAAGTAAAAAAATCTCTCCTACTTGTCCGAAAGACTGGAATGATCATTATGGGTTAAAACTCTTGAACGTCTAAAACTAGATATGTTTTCAAATTACTGCCCTTTTTTTGACAGAGATATCAGTAAAAAAAAGTATCTGTGCGGCCCTCCGTTGATTTTCTAAATCCCAATGTGGCCCTCAAGCAAAAACTGTTTGCCCACCCCTCTTATAATGTGTTATATAGATGTTATAAATGCTTTATAAACACATGCATAAGGACACCTACAGTAAAGTGTTACCAAAGTTTTTTGTTGCATTGAATAGGCTTAATGTCCCGGGTTGAACTGCCTATTTGGTTGACCCGTCAGTTCGTTACTCACCCACAAATGCGACCCCACTCACCCTCTGACACGCTGCGAAACCACAGTTTTGTCTCTGAGGTTGTGCTGTATTCCACAAACTTTCCCCAAATTACAGTTTTTTGGGGAAATCCCAGTTGAAGGATTGCCTCCTGATTCCCAGGAATCCTCCAACCAGGATTTCTGAAAAACCTGGGAATTTTGGGAACATTTCCGGAATTTTGCAACCCCAAATCTGAATGCTGAACCCCCAGTCATGGTGCTTCTCTGCGTCATCTCTCCCAGGTCCAATGAGCGGCTGGCGGAGGCCAACACCAAGCTGATGAGCGAGCGCCACCGCAGCAAGTCCCTGATAGCCAGCAGCATTGTCAACGGCAGCCTGGGCGGGCCTCTGGACATGAGCTCCCTGGGGTCGGTGGGGGCCTACGGGGCAACGCTGGGTCCCCTCAACAGGAGCCTGGGAGGGCCTCTCCTCAGCCCCCTGGGGGATGGGGGTCAGAGCAGCAGGGTGGAGGCTTACCTGGCAAAGGTAACAGGCTGACTGTATTTTGAATGGCAATAGCAAATATACAGGGACTGTGCTCCACATTGCTTAAAGGGATAGTTCACGTTTTTGGAGATTTTGTATATTTTTGACTTGACTTAACTAACCTTTTTGACTTGAGGGGATGTTGCATTGGGTTTCCATGCATTCAGGTTGCCTTGGTTTACTTTTGACCATTTTTGTAACATATCCCATCTCCATGGTGTCATAATTGGGAGTTAGCAGTGTACTTTTTATGTTGTTTTTATGTAACTGGCAGTGTAGTTACATTGTAATTCACATTTTTTTTATAAAAGTGTGTCGTTGAATAACAAAACTGTTCTAATGCTTTGCTTACATTTTTTTCCAAGTGCTGTCTTTCTTCCTTTTCTCACTAGACCTATATATATGACTAAATGTCCATCCTGTATCACCTCTATTCTTCTCTCGCCATCTTTCCTTCCTTCCTATTCTTTTAGAGATTTCTTATAGTGGGACTTTGTGCCTAACCTCTCTATTTCTCAATCCTTCAGCTTCTAGCTCAAAAGTCTGTCTCTCATCTCTCCTCTCTTCAGCCAGACTCATGACCAGGTGTGTAGTTGTGTGTTAGCTGACTGACCTGCATATGCTGCTGCTTCACTCTCCTCTGACCCTCCCCTCTCCCCCTCACATTGGGCCTCTCCCCTCACCTTCCCATTGGCCCACGCTTGCAACACTCCGCACACAACCGTGGTTTCACAGCATGTGAGAGCGGGTGAATTTATTTTAGCTTGGCCAGTGCCCCGGGTGGTTGGAGATTGCCCTTTATGAGAAATAGAATGGTCAAAAATCGGTTACCTCCACCCAGTGTCCCAGACAAGTGAAAGTGTATGCACCCAGTGCTAGTTCAGTTAGCTTTAGGGCTACCCATTGTAGCTGCACCAGGGTCCTATCAAGTAATACAGTGTCACGTTCAGTTTGGCAAACGTTACACATAGAAATGGCACGTATAGATCAGGTGTAATTCCTTATTCTACATGTCAGAGAGGCTTGGTTGCTCTACATCAGGGCTCTCAACCCTGTTCCTGGAGAGCTATGCTCCTGTAGGTTTTGCTCCAACCCCAGTTGCAACTAACCTGATTCAGCCTATTTATTAGAATCAGGAGCTAAAACCTACAGGCATGGTAGCTCTCAAGGAACAGGGTTGGAGACTCTGGTCTACATTATAAGCCTACAATTTAAATCTGAACCTCCCGCAGTGTTGTGTCCCACTCAATGCAGGCCAGTTGTCACAGATGTCAAAACTCTGATTTTGCATTTTAGAGAGGACTTGAGAGAATCACAATTTGTCGAAACCCTTCTGAATTCCTTGGAGCCCGTTTTGCTGTGACAACTGTCTGTCATAGGAGATTTTCTTTAGTAACGATTGGATGGTTTGGGGTGTCATTCATTTGCACACAAATGTTTCAGGAACAATTGACTAGATTTAAATGAAATACAATGTGTTCTGTATCTGTTAAATGAAACTGCAGCAAAAGCAGCTACTGTATTGTCTTGCTGAGGTGTTGTGCTTGTTGAAATGATCAAACGAGAGGCTCCTCAGAGAATTTTTATAAAATAGTGAAACATTAGTTATCATTTTTATATAAAACTATACTAAATATATTCATGTCACCAAATAATTGATTAAAACACACTGTTGCACAATTAAAGCCTCAACAGCACTCTGTAGGGTAGCACTATGGTGTAGCTGGAGGACACCTAGCTTCCGTCCTCTGGGTACATTGACTTCAATACAAAACCTATGACGTTCATGGTTCTAACCCCCTTCTATAGACTTACACAGTAATTATGACAGCTTCCGGAGGATGTCTGCCAACCTATCAGAGCTCTTGCAGCATGAACTGACATGTTGTCCACCCAATCAAAGGATCGGAGAATGAATCTAGTACTGAAAGCATAAGCTACAGCTAGTGAGCACAGCAGTGTATACAATGTGAGCGAAAAACAATGGTTGAACACTTTTGAACAAATACATTTCTTTAAAATTGTAGAAGCAAGAGAGTGAGAGAGCTAGCTATATTTAGTTTTTTTTTTTAATCTCACTTAGCTAGCAAATGCAGCTAGCTAGTTTAGCTTACTCAAACACCTGTATCAAACAGAGAGGGACGCTATGTTAGCTAGGCGGCTATGGCTATCCGACACTGGAACTCTTACAAGTCAAGGTAAGGTTTTGGTTGTATTAATTTCTTGCCACCGGGGCCCGCTGGTGTAACTGCTAAACTGCAGTACACTGTACTGCGTGATTGTAGCGGGTTTACTAACGTGTTAGTTCTAGTAGCTATGTTGACTGTGACGTTAGCTTATATGGTTTGGCTTGGAAAGTATTTTTTTTTCCTGGTCACAGCTGATGGGTTGTGTACTGAAGTCCAAAAGTGAATGGAAAAGGTGAAAGGAGGAGAGCGCATAGATGCGAGGAATCATACAACGGCAAAATGATCATGCTCTTTGTATGTGGCTGCTATGAAAACTGTTTGTGTGTAATCAGGGGTGTATTCATTCCTCCGATTCTGTTGAAAATCCTTTCTTAAACTGAAAATGTCAGTATCATGTTCATAGCCTAAACCTATCGATGTTACATCGAGCTTGGTGAATGGAATATGAATGACAGTCATCCAATATGTTGCAATAGAAATAAGGCCGTGCTCATAAAAACAATTGTCATCTTCCCTCTTAAAAGTCACCGACTGCCACTGACATCCCAGTAATAGGATCTTAACAGTGAACACTGTTCAGTTGGTGTAATTCAACCACTATAGAAACATCATTCGGTTTCCATATAGGCTCAAGCAGAGCTTTGCTTGCATGCTCTGTTGTGTTGCTAAAATTGCAGTGCTTTTTCTCATGCAGTTCTGTATGCCTTTTTTCATCAAGCACAATTGACCAACATTAGCTTATGTTAAGTGGATTTAATACCAACAAGTAAAGCGGGCAATTTCCCTCTTTTTATGGAAAGTGGTCCTCTACTTTTGATGGTACAAGTTATTTTTGTTTTATAAGGATATCCATTATACAAAAAAAAAATTAATGTTAAATTGTTTCTTGTTTAAAAGCCCACAGCAGTGATAAAGATTTTGGTTATACCACAATATCTCAGAATATGCTTGATCTTCTATTCTAGATGCAGAATGAATTGGAGAGAAACATATCAAAGGAGTTGGACCATGGTAAGTGTTTATGCAGGGACTAAATTAAGTCCATAACATATGACACATTTGATAGTTTTATCATTTTAATAACACAAAATAACAGGATTGTATTTTCAGATCTGGAAATGATGTATTTGTTTTTAAATTCTAACAAGTCCAGATTATTGCAAAAATATATATATTTTACACACTAGCTTAGAAATTAAAGGTCCCGGACAGTCATTCTGATTCCCATGTAAAATAGCCTTTTGAGGGACTAAAATATCACCTATAAATATCAAGTACAGTCTCTCATGGCTAAATGCCAGGAAGTTTGAAAAGACAGGCTTAGTGGGCGGGGAGCCAATTTGGTGATACACTCAGCAACTCAAGCTCAAAAAGCATTGATATTGCATCAATAGCTAGGTTTCAATCCAATTGGCAACAGATTTTCATGCAAATGTTTGAAAATCCACATTTAAAAGAAAATGTGCCTACGCTGGACAACAGCTCGCAGATACGGTGTGTGTAGGATCTGCGGGTGGATTGTGGATAAAGAGCAAGAATGTTTTTATTTGTCAAAATGGCAGTAAAGCATTGATCATCATGTCACCAGAATAAGACCCTTGACGTTTATTGGAAATGAGCATCAAGCTCCGTTTGGTGCCACTTTCACCACCCTGTGAAGTTCATCCTATTTTATTTCATCTGTAGCTTAATTTAAACAGCATGGATTCCCAAGCCGTAGTGGAAGGACCACACACAGCATGTCATCGCGTGACTCCAAGTTTACTTCGATATGAGGGTTATTATATCAGTGTTTGCACATATTTTGCGTTTCCACCGCCATTTCTTGCATTATACATTTTACCGACACAAAGATCCCACCATGTCGAACGAACAAATTACCTGTCTGCGTTTTTAAAATTGTACCGAAACTTCCTGTTTCCATCACCGCTGTCGTGATATTTTTTTATACTCGCATAAAAACCGTGGATGGAAATGTGGTTATTGATGTCAATTTGTTTATACGTCTCCCGTTTGGCATGTCTATTGTGATGCGGTTCACAGCAACACTGACAGATGTGTTGACATGACAACTGCGTCATAATTTTGAACGACCCCCTCCCCCTTTTGTTCTATGCTGGCTGAATACCTACCAAGCCAGTAACTAGCTAACACCTGACACAGATGAAAGGGGAAACATACAGTACCAGTCAAAAGTCGGGACACACCTACTCATTCCAGGGTCATTCCATTGTTCTACATTGTAGAATAATAGTGAAGACATCAAAACTATGAAATAACACACATGGAATCATGTAGTAACCAAAAAAGTGTCAAACAAATCAAAATATATTTTATAATTGAGATTCTTCAAAGTAGCCACCCTTTGCCTTGATGACAGCTTTGCACACTCTTGGCATTCTCTCAACCAACTTCATCTGGAATGCTTTTCCAACAGTCTTGAAGGAGTTCCCACATATTCTGAGCACTTGTTGGCTGCTTTCCCTTCTCTCTGCGGTCCCACTCATCCCAAATCATCTCAATTGGGTTGAGGTCTGGTGATTGTGGAGGCCAGGTCATCTGATGCAGCACTCCATCACTCTCCTTCTTGGTCAAATAGCCCTTACACCGCCTGGAGGTGTGTTGTGTCATTGTCCTGTTGAAAAACAAATGATTGTCCCACTAAGTGCAAACCAGATGGGATGGCGTATCGCTGCAGAATGCTGTGGTAGCCATGCTAGTTAAGTGTGCCTTGAATTCTTAATCAATCACTGACCGTGTCCCCAGCAAAGCACCCCCACACCATCACAACTCCTCCTCCATGCTTCACGGTGGAAACCACACATGCAGAGATCATCAGGTCACATACTCTGCGTCTCACAAAGACACGGCGGTTGCAACCAAAAATCTCAAATTTGGACTCCACCAGTCTTATGTCCATTGCTCGTGTTTCTTGGCCAAAACAAGTCTCTTCTTCTTATTGGTGTCCTTCAGGATGGACTGACCTTCATGTCTTAAAGTAATGATGGACTGTCGTTTCTCTTTGCTTAGTTGAGCTGTTCTTGCCATAATATGGACTTGGTCTTTTAACAAATAGGGCTATCTTCTGTATACCACCCCTACCTTGTCACAACACATCTGATTGGCTCAAACGCATTAAGAAGGAAATAAATTCCACAAAAATAACTTTTAGCAATCGAAATGCATTGCACATTATTTTTTTTAATTTATTTTTTTATTTTTTTTACCAGGTAGGCCAGTAGAGAACAAGTTCTCATTTACAACTGCGACCTGGCCAAGATAAAGCAAGGCAGTGCAACAAAAACAACAACAAAGAGTTACACATAAACAAATGTACAGTCAATAACACAATAGAAAAATCTATGTACAGTGTGTGCAAATGTAGAAAAGTAGGGAGGTAAGGCAATAAATAGGCCATAGAGGCGAATTAATTACAATTTAGCATTAACACTGGAGTGATCGATATGCAGATGATGATGTGCAAGTAGAGATACTGGGGTGCAAGAGGGTAAGTAATCATATGGGGATGAGTTAGTTGGTTGTGCTATTTACAGATTGGCTGTGTACAGGTACAGTGATCAATAAGCTGCTCTGGCAGCTGATGCTTAAAGTTAGAGAGGGAGATATAAGTGATTTTTGCAATTCATTCCAGTCATTGGCAGCAGAGAACTGGAAGGAAAGGTGGCCAAAGGGAGTGTTGACTTTGGGGATGATCAGTGAAATATACCTGCTGGAGCGCGTGCAATGGGTGGGTGTTGCTATGGTGACCTGTGAGCTGAGAAAAGGTGGGGCTTTACCTAGCAAAGACTTATAGATGACCTGGAGCCAGTGGGTTTGGCGACTACTATGTAGTGAGGGCCAGCCAACGAGAGCATACAGGTCGCAGTGGTGGGTAGTATATGAGGCTTTGGTGACAAAACGGATGGCACTGTGATAGACTACATCCAGTTTGCTGGTCATCTATAAGTCCTCAGAGCAGTGGGCAGCTGGGAGGAGGTGATTTTATTCTCCATGGACATTACAGTGTTCCAAAACGTTTTGGAATTAGTTCTACAGGATGCAAATTTCTGTTTGAAAATGCTAGTCTTAGCTTTCCGCACTGACTGAGTATATTGGTTCCTGACTTCCCTGAAAAGTTGCATGTTGCGGGGGCTATTCGATGCTAATGCAGAACGCCGCAGGATATTTTTGTGCTGGTCAAGGGCAGTCAAGTCTGGGGTGAACCAAGGGCTTTATCTGCTCTTAGTTCTACATTTTTTGAATGGGGCATGCTTATTTAGATGGTGAGGAAAGCACTTTTGAAGAGCAACCAGGCATCTTCTACTGACGGGATAAGGTCAATGTCCTCCCAGGATACCCGGGCCAAGTCGATTGGAAAGGCCTGCTCGCTGAAGTGTTTTAGGGAGCGTTTGACAGTGATGAGGGGTGGTCGTTTGACCACGGACCCATTACGCACACAGGCAATGAGGCAGTGATCGCTGAGATCCTGGTTGAAGACAGAGGTGTATTTATAGGGCAGGTTGGTCAGGATGATATCTAAGAGGGTGCCCATGGTTACGGATTTAGGGTTGTACCTGATAGGTTCCTTGATAGTTTGTGTGCGATTGAGGGCATCTAGCTTAGATTGTAGGATGGCCGGGGTGTTAAGCATGTCCCAGTTTAGGTCACCTAACAGTACGAACTCTGAAGATAGATGGGGGTGATCAATTCACATATGGTGTCCAGGGCACAGCTGGGGGCTGAAGGGGTCTTTAACAAGCGGCAACGGTGAGCGACTTGTTTCTGGAAAGGTGTATTTTTAAAAGTAGAAGCTCTAATTGTTTGGGCACAGACCTGGATAATATGACAGAACTCTGCAGGCTATCTCTGCAGTAGATTGCAACTCCGCCCCCATTGACAGTTCTATCTTGATGGAAAATGTTATAGTTAGGGATGGAAATGTCAGGATTTTTGGTGGCCTTCCTAAGCCAGGATTCAGACACGGCTCGGACATCCGGGTTGGCGGAGTGTGCTAAAGCAGTGAATTAAACAAACTTAGGGAGGAGGCTTCTAATGTTAACATGCGTGAAACCAAGGCTTTTACAGTTACAGAATCAACAAATGAGAGTGCCTGGGTAGTGGGAGTGACGCTGGGGGCTGCAGGGCCTGGGTTAACCTCTACATCACCAGAGGAGAAGTGTTCGGCTAAAGGCTATAAGAACTGGTCGTCTAGTGCGTTCGGAACAGAGTAAAAGGAGCAGATTTCTGGGCGCAGATGAATAGATTCAAGGCATAATGTACAGACAAGGGTATGGTAGGATGTGAGTACAGTGGAGGTAAGCCTAGGCATTGAGTGACGATGAGAGAGGTTTTGTCTCGAGAGGCCCCATTTTAGCCAGGTGAGACCACCGCATGTGTGGGGGGTGGGAACAAAAGGGCTAGCTAAGGAACATTGAGCAGGGCTGGAGGCTCTACAATGAAATAAGACAATTATCACTAACCGAAACAGCAGTAGACAAGGCATATTGACATTAGGGAAAGGCATGTGTAGCCGAGTGATCATAGGGTCCAGTGAGTAGCTAGGCGAGCTGGAGACACGGCGATTCAGACATATAGCAGGCTGGGGCAAGCAGATGGGCCTGCGGGGGACGTTGCAACGGAAGAGCCTGTAGAAACCTCCTTGGACGGTTACGTCGGCAGACCAGTCATGATGGATCGGCGGGGCTACGTGTCGGCAGTAAAGGTTCCAGGCCAATTGGCAAGAGAGGTATTGTAGCCCAGGAATTGTCTGATGGAATCTCTTCGGCTAGCCGGGAGATGGGTCTAGCTTGAGGCTAGCTCCAGGCTAACTGGTGCTTGCTTCAGGACAGTGGCGTTAGCCAGGAGTAGCCACTCGGATAGCAGCTAGCTATCTGCGATGACCCGGTGTTAAGGTTCAGAGGTTGCGGTATGAATCCGGAGATGTGGTAGAGAAAAGCAGTCCGATATGCTCTAGGTTGATATTGCGCTTTGCAGACTGGCAGGAATTGACCGGGCTGAGGCTGGCTGATGTCCGAGTTAACGGTGATGACCGCTAGCAGTGGCTAACTGACTAGTAGCTAGTTAGCTGGCTAGCTGCTGATGGGGGTTGCGGTTCTAAAGTATAGAAAATAGCAGATCCGTACCAAATTGGGTGAGGCGGGTTGCCGGAGAGTATGTTCAGTCCGTAGATGGAAATTGAGATTAAAAATAGAAAAAATATATGCAAAATATTTAGGAAGAAAACAATATATACACGGGACGGGACAAGACGACAATAACAGACGTCCGACTGCTACGCCATCTTGGAACACAAGATGACTATCTCATGAAGCTGGTTGAGAGAATGCCAAGAGTGTGCAAAGATGTCATCAAGGCAAAGGGTGGCAACTTCGATGAATCTCAAATATAAAATATATTTTGATTTGTTTAACACTTTTTTGGTTTCTACATGACTCCATATGTGTTATTTCATTTTTTTGATCTCTTCATTATTATTCTAATAATTATTATTATTCTATTCTAATAAAATAGTAAAATAAAGAAAAACCCTTGAATGAGAAGGTGTGTCCAAACTTTTGACTGTTACTGTTTAAGTATCTTTGCCATAGATGAATACTGTGTACTTTTAATTATATTTGCTGACTCCCTACAGTACAATTTTGGCACCAGTAGAGTAGCTACAGCTAAAGTCGGAAGTTTACATACACCTTAGCCAAATACATTTAAACTCAGTTTTTCACTATTCCTGACATTTAATCCCTGTAAAAAATTCCCTGTTTTAGGTCAGTTAGGATCACCACTTTATTTTAAGAATGTGAAATGTCAGAGGAATAGTGGAGAATTATTTATTTCAGCTTTTAATTATTTATTCACATTCCCAGTGGGTCAGAAGTTTACATACACTCAATTAGTATTTGGTAGCATTGCCTTTAAATTGTTTAACTTGGGTCAAACTTTTCAGGTAGCCTTCCACAAGCTTCCCACAATAAGTTGGGTGAATTTTGGCCCATTCCTCATGACAGAGCTGGTGTAACTGAGTCAGGTTTGTAGGCCTTCTTGCTCGTACACGCTTTTTCAGTTCTGCCCACAAATTTTCTATAGGATTGAGGTCAGGGCTTGACTTTGTTGTCCTTAAGCCATTTTGCGACAACTTTGGAAGTATGCTTGGGGTCATTGTCCATTTGGAAGACCCATTGCTTTAACTTCCTGACTAATGTCTTGAGATGTTGCTTCAATATATCCACATAATTTTCCTTTCCTCATGATGCCATCTATTTTGTGAAGTGCACCAGTCCCTCCTGCAGCAAAGCACCCCCGTGCTTCACGGTTGGTTTGGTGTTCTTCGGTTTGCAAGCCTCCCCCTTTTTCCTCCAAACATAACGATGGTTATTATGGCCAAACAGTTCTATTTTTGTTTCATCAGACCAAAGGACATTTCCCCAAAAAGTACTTTTTTATATCGGTTTTGGAGCAGTGGCTTCCTTGCTGAGTGGCCTTTCAGGTGGTCCAACATCTTCACAAGGTCCTTTGCTGTTGTTCTGGGATTGATTTGCACTTTTCGCACCAAAGTACATCTCTAGGAGACAGAACGCATCCCCTTCCTGACCGGTATGATGGCTGTGTGGTCCCATGGTGTTTATACTTGTGGACTATTGTTTGTACAGATGAACATGGTACCTTCGGACGTTTGGAAATTACTCGCAAGGATGAACCAGACTTGTGGAGGTCTACATTTTTTTTCTGAGATCTTTGCTGATTTCTTTTGATTTTTCCATGATGTCAAGCAAAGAGGCACTGAGTTTGAAGGTAGGCCTTGAAATACATCCACAGGTACACCTCCAATTGACTCAAATGATGTCAGAAGCTTCTAAAGCCATGACATCATTTTCTGGATTTTTTCAAGCTGTTTAAAGGCACAGTCAACTTAGTGTATGTAAGCTTCTGACCCACTGGAATTGTGATACAGTGGATTTTAAGTGAAATAATCTGTTAACGATTGTTGGAAAAATTACTTGTCATGCACAAGGTAGATGTCCTTACCGACTTGCCAAAACTATAGTTTGTTAACAAGACATTTGTAGAGTGGACTCCAACCTAAGTGTATGTCAACTTCCGACTTCAACTGTATCTAGCTTTATAAACCGCGCCCCTCTGAAAACACACCTTCGATGTTGGTTACATCCTTATTTAAATTAGATGATAGAATATGATTTTACCGTTGGTGTATTTAAACGAGCATTAGGGTGATGCCACTGTATCCCCTTAATAATCCCGACTCCTGAATCCAAGTGTTTGACATGGGGGAGGGGACCAGTAACTTTATGATCAAACTTTAGAAATGTAGAAACAGTCATTTTTCATACTTTGATCTGGTTTCATCCAAATATCCACCAATTCAATGAAAAACATGATTTTGACTGTTCATAACCTTTCAGCATTTCTTTCTCTCTCCGTCTCTCTCTCTCTCCCCTCACTGTCTTCTCTCTCTTCAGCGACAGCAGAGCTTGAGGGCTCTGCCCGGATGTCTCCGGTGGGCTCTGCCTCGGGCTCCCCTACTAGCCTGGGTTGGGGTCTCAGTGTGGTGGAGGACCCGGTCAGCAGGGCCACACAGCAGTACCTGGAGGTGCTCAAGAAAAACTATATGATTTGACCAGGCAGCATTGGGCTTCCCAAAGGGAGCCACAACTGTCCACTTTACCATGACCTGGGTGGTGTTTATTAGGGCACTCGGTGGGAAACGTTTTGCAATGGAAGGCAAAATTATGTTTTTAAGTCCAGTTATTCCTTCCGTTTCCGTCTGTTTTCTCCCGTTTGGTGCTCTAATGAACATTACCCTGGGCCTCATCAATGCATGCTTATATAAAAAGAACATGCACATTGAGAAAAACACTAAAGGCCAAAGCCACTCCACTATAACACATTCCCCCCAAAAAATGTTTACTCTTTATTCTACGTCTTTTAAGAAAGGAAACAGACGTGATGCACATTGCACTTACAGTGCATTCGAAAAGTATTCAGACCCCTTGACTTTTTCCACATTTTGTTACGTCACAGGCTTATTCTAAAATGGATTACCTCGATTTTTTTCCCCTCATCAATCTACACACAATACCCCATCATGACAAAGCAACAACAGATTTTTAGAAATGTTTGCATATGTATTAAAAATGTAAAATTGAAATATCACATTTACATAACAATTCAGACCCTTTAGTCAGTACTTTGTTGAAGCACCTTTGGCAGCGATTATGGCCTCGTCTTGTTTGGTATGACGCTACAAGCTTGGCATACCTGTATTTGGGGAGTTTCTTCC